>NC_060268.1:28978774-29169289 GCF_021613505.1 Equus quagga | reverse complement strand
ACACCAAATTAAACTATTTTGGGTCACACCAAATTAAACTATTTTGGGTCTTTCTTTTCCCTAGGTTACTATACATTTTCTTCATTAGATTTATCATCAGAAACCAGATCATTAAATGTTTTCGAAATTATCAACTCATTCTAGATTGGAATACCACACGCTATTTCTTCTTAAATACCAAATCAATCTGTCTCACTGGCTTCTTTCTCCAGTTATATTTCCTCTTTTCCAAGGGCTTCATGGAGTCATTTTCTTCTAGTAATATCTTTAGAGAAATTTGAATTAAAGTAGCAATAGCTTGAAGGGGATGACAAGAGCAGAGAAAAGCACAGTTGCTCAAAGGAAATCTTTGGGGTCCAAAAGTGCTGCAATTACTGAGTAATTCAGTCTTCAGGGAAAAAGGAGTATTAAGACTATAGCTACCTACCCTAGGACCTTGGCCAAGTATTTCTACATGGCTTATACATCTGGGGTGTGGCGTCAGTGGACGATTTGAGTACTCAGCTGCACAGGGCATCAAGCAGTTTTTGTTTGGGCAGCCACTTGCTGTTGTTCCCAAATGTCTTCTCAGCACTCTCACGTGCCTTCTCACCACTATCATGGGTCATATTGAGGCCTTTTCCTTTCTCTTTGTGGACAACTGAGAAAATAAAGGACTTCAACAGGACCCAAGGGGACCAGTGCATGTGCATTCTCGAGGTAGGCTGAGTCAACCTCATGATCTCATATAGGGTGACCAACCATCCCTGTTTCCCTGGGCCTGAGAGGTTTCTTGAATCACAAGACTTTCAAAGCTAAAATTGGGACAGTCCTAAGCAAACAAGTACATTTGGTTACTCTAATCTCACACCATATTGGCCTACCACTTCTTCTTTTTGGCATGCCCTTGCTTTCATCTGCTTCCACCAGTTCAATCCCATCTTCAAGGTCCAACAGAATGGTTCTTTTCTTGCATATGTGAAAGGATTAATGCTTCCAGGTGAAGAGTTAACTGAATTAAGACTCAATTGGGGACATATGATTTATTCTTTTAACTAGTGATTACAAAGTAAATATTGCCTAAAAGATAGTGTATTAGATACTAAAAAAGATTAGAAGATGATTAACACTTGACCTCTATTCTCAGAGGTTTATAGTCTAGTAAATAAATTAAGACATACCAAAAAAATCCATGATATGAATAAAAAGGTGTAAATTCCTTAACAGAAAAATATTGTTACCTTTAGGATGTTACTTCTCATTCCTTCTAGCTTAAAAAATAATGATTTGTTTCTTTAATATTGATTCAGCAAATATGTGGTCATGTCTATGAAGTGGACTGTATTGTGGTAGGAATTGGTAATATAGAGATGAAAAATACAACCTCTGCTTTCATGAAGCTCACAGACTGGTAAAGAGATAGAAAAGTGACCAGTTATGATAGGACGTAATACAGTAACTTTACACTCACATACTTTGGATGCTATGGAAGAAAAAAGACTTAGTACATGATGGTGGAGTCCAACAATATCTCATGAAGGAGGCAAATACTGAACCGTGTAAACTTCAAGTACAAGTTACCCAGGGGAAAAAAGTGAGTAAATAAATAAGTAAAACTAAGGAGAAAGAGAACAGAAGGGATCCAGTAGTGATAGGAAAGTAGAGAAAGAGAGAAAGAAGGAAGGAAGAAGCAACAGACATCTTAGGTAGAGAGAACAGCAGACTAGCACGTCACTTGGTGGAAGAGCCACTATTCTTACTGGGGCACAGGACTCAACGGGACACAGGGAAAGAGATGAGGTTAAATAAGTAGATAAAGACCAGCTCAAGAAGCCTTGTATGCTATTCCCAGTTGTCTCAATTTGGTCTCATAGTAATAATGTCTCATTGTAGCACAGCTTACAGACTAAATGAAAACCTCTGGATCAGGATCCCATTCTGAGTCAGGGAGGGAATTCATCCTCCTGGATTTTCCCTTCAGCAGGGAGATTCAAGGTGTCCTGTTTATGTTCTCCATCATCTACCTTCTGATTTTCATAGGAAATAGAGTCATTATCTGTGCTGTGTATTGGGACCAGCATCTCCATACCACCATGTACATCCTGCTGGGGAATTTTGCATTCCTAGAGATCTGGTATGTCAACTCCACTGTCCCAAACACACTGGTCAACTTCCTCTCAGAGACCAAGGGCATCTCTTTCACTGATTGCACTGATTTCACTGATTGACCCCTCATTATTCTGCTTAGCTTCCTTTTCAACCTCATCTCCTGTGCCCTGGTTCTACTTGCTGTTTTTCCAGTGCCCTTGGCATCAAGTTGGCATCAGGCCTTTTCAACCTGTGGGTCCCACTTGGCTGTGGTGCTGCTATTCTGTGGGACTGTTACGATGATGTATGTGATCGCTGGATCCAACCACTCTCCCTTGATGCCAAAGATCGTGACCTTATTCTACGCAATGGTGACTCCACTCTTCAACCCCTTGATTTACACTCTCAGGAATAAGGAAATGAAAAATGTTCTCTGGAAAGATCTGGAAAAGTTTAAAATTTCTTTAAAAGTCTTTGTCAGCAGGCCAGGGAGGAGTGTGGAATAATCTACTTGAGTGTGTTATGGGTGAAATGGCCACCCTTTTAATTTCACTCATTTGTAATGTCATTCATTCAATAAGTAGTCACCGAATGCCTCCTCCATATTAGACTCTGTGCTTGACACTGGATTATGAAGATAATTACGAAGATAATTCAGACACAGTCTCTTTCCTTAAATAGCACTCTAGTAGGGGAGACAAGCAGTTACGAAAATAATTATAATAGAATACAGTAAATGTTCATATCAATATATGTACAAACTGTCACAGAAACAGAAAGAAAAAAACACTTATTTTAGTCTTGGATTGTTGGGGGTAAGAATTAGTGTTAGGGAAAACTTCAGTCAACACAATAATAGACAAGTGTATTTTGTGGTGGGGAGGGAAAAAGCCTTGTATTTCTGTTCAACTTCTAGCAAGATTTATTTTTCAATCTTATTGTGATATCTTTGTAAGGAAATGGGACTTTCAATCAGATATCTGGATAGGAACCCGATCCTTCTATTAATCAACTATGTGAATCTGGTATTTCACTAAATTTCAACTAAAATTGGAATGGTAATTGCTACCCTAGAGAAAAACTAGTGTGAGGTCTTAGTGACATAATGGGTATAAAAGTTCTAAAATAACCCCTGGTACCTAGAAAACATGCAATAAATGTTATTTGAAAATGAGTGTTGGTGAACTCTATGTTTTCATGTTCTTTATCAGAATCAAATGAAATCTCAGACTCCTCCATGACAGTCACTTCCTATTACTTTTGGAAAAGTCCTTTTACAACAGATCTCTGTCTCAGCTTTCCTTGGGGAATAGACTAGATTGTGTTTCCTTCATTTACACCTGAAATACCCTGTGTTTCATTTTGTTTGTTTTGGTTTTGGTTTGGGATGTGTGTGTGTGTGTGCACAATATTCTAAAGAAATAGTGCTCAAACTGGCTTTTGTGTACCTCTGGGAATGCATGAAGACATTCCAAGAGGTATGCAAGCATAGATACTTCAAATTCTAGATCCTCAACTTAATATGTACATTTTCCTAAAGCTATCATGCCCAAGAATACATCTGTTGCTGAAGCTTCAAATGGCCTTATTTCACACATCCTCTTTTACAATTGCTCTTCTCTCACTTCAAATATAATGCCTGCTTTTCACCTATTATGACCTTAATATTTTTCATTGCCCAAATATATAAACTTCTAGTTGGAGCATTAAATGAATACTTGGAAATATTGGTCTCTCTACTGTGAAAGTGAGTGAATTTAACTGTCAAGTAATAAATCCTTTTGTAACAGGTGGTTTACAATTATTCGTTTCCAACACAATCCCAAAGGAGGACCTGAGGCAAGGACTTGGTGCAGGTAGTTTGTCAGGAAGTGACTTCAGGAGTTAGGAATGAGGAATGAGAAGAAGCTACTGTAATCAGCGAGGACTTGATTCCACTGGAACCTCTGAAAATTATCTGTCTGAATGGCATCGGGCTACAGCATATCAACTAACCATGGTTGCGCATTGGGATGTTAATGCCTCGTGTTTCCAAAATCCATTGGCTAGTGCACAAATCCAGCCACTGTGGGTTCAGAGAAAGCCCTGGAAAGAAAGCAGAAAGACACACAGACACGGCTTGAGGTGGGAGGGATGCATCCAGTCTGATTCTGATCTGCCAAGGACTGCCCACCACCTCTTCAGCTAAAATCAGAGGTGGGTCAAGAGGCACAAAAACGTTCACTACTTAATTGACTTGTTAGCAGATAATTACAAATAATTTTGTAGTTAACAGCATGTGGTAGTGGTAAGAACCAGACTTCTTGAATTCAAATCCTGGCCTCCACCAGATGTATGATCATATATGCCTCTATTACCTCATATTTAATGTAGTAATAATAAAAAAAGTTTCTTCATAGTGCTGTTGTGAGGATGAAATGAATTAATCTGCTTATCAGAGAGCTTAGCAAGGTGTGAGCACTAAAATATCTTCATTATTATGATATTTCACACTTTGATCCACAGGGAATCTGTTTTCAGTATAGGCTGTAAGTTGGAAGTTAATCTCTGTCCAACAGAAAATCTCCAACTACTACAATGTAGCTGAAAACATGGGCATTAGAACAAAGAGTTAACTAGTCAAAACACTGTACACTCAGATAAGAGAGAGAAAGAAAGATTAGAGAGTGTACTAATACATTCCTGAATCATGAAACTGAAATGTTAGTGTGTTGAAGAAAAAGCAGGGTTTCTCAGCAACATGACTGACAAAGACCATCTTAACATGAGTTATGGGCAAATGCACATTCAAACACTGAGTCACCTATCCAAAAAAAAACCCATTGTCCTTATGTAAGGAACATAGAACATGCAGAAAATTATTAGTATAGTCAAGACATTGTAAAATACATAAATAAATGCAGCCCAGAACAAAATATATTATTATATGCTATTATCATAGCCACTTATTTCATGAGTAGGTACTAGAATTTGATATCAAATTTCCACTTTAAATAGTTTCTTGCATAATACATATAGTTTTTGAACACATTATACCTAAGATCATATTCATATTTCTTATTTTGACATATAGGTAGGTCTTTCACTTCTTTAAATTCCTAATTAACCTCCCCACTTCAAATATTGCTATAGATCATTGATTCTCAACTAGGAGTATATATCAAAATCAGTGGTAGATTTTTTTTCCAATTATACATGCGTGAGCCCTGTCTCTGGAGATTCTAATTCAGAAGATGAAGGATGGATCTAGAGCATGTCAATACTGTAACAAAATGTCTATAGATCAGTCTTACATGCACACACCCCATTGTGAGAAATGCAATTTTTGGTAGAGATCCAAATGTATTTTACTCGACTTTTGACATCAAGATCTTGATACACAGAGTGACAAAACCAGGCAAGCAACCTCCCTTATAGAATGTTGCATAACCAGTCTGCACTTTTTTTACATAATATTTAGACTGTGAAAACCAAATAATAAATTATTATAAACCCCCTACTCCAATCTCAGAACTGTAAAAGTCAGAGAATAGGCAGAATATATATGTAATATATAATACTTCAGAATAGAAATAAGTCTGACCTAGCTACCCATTCATTAGAGGAATTTCTAGTCTCCCTACTAGTTCATAACAGAACATAAATGAACTATACGCTGCTTACGCAAGAGTTAATTTAAGCAAAATTATAAACACAAATTTTAAAACTATATGTATGGTTCTGGAGCTAAGTGCTGACCCCTTCTCATCAACAGATTGTGGAAATTGCAGCTGGATGTCACCAAGAATAAAGCTCTTTCCTGGTCCTGTTCAAATTCTTTTCTTCCATTATTCTCCTCAGGTGTTTTCTGCTGACCCTCTGCTGTCGCTGCCACTGTCCACATGCAAAAAAAGCTAAACTCCCGGTGGCTCTTCTTTGATACAAAGTGAGTGCATTCATTGATGAGATATCCTGGGATCATTCCATTAGAGTACTCTTATTTTAAATTTTCTCTGCAGAATCTTAAGCAACTATACTTCTATAACTCTATTTGCTGTTGTTTTTAAATTATTACTAAAATCCATGCAAAAGATAGCACTCAAAGAATGTGTTCTCCTTAAAGGCTCTGAAAAATTACAGGCCGCAGTTACCCATAATCTGAGAGTGGTCTCAATCTCTCTTCCCCTCCTCCTCTTCTCATCTCTTCCTCTTTTTTTCTTCTTTTTCCTCTCTCTCTCCACATATTCTGTTCTGCTTCTCAGGGATCACATACCTCTTTCTGGCTTTTGGTAGGAAGAGAATTTGTCTTCAAGTCAGGCATTTCCTGAACATAATCTTCTCCACTCTAAAGACGCCATTCACTCTGATAATTCTGTTGCTACACAATTGAACTCTTTCCAGGCTGTGGCAAGCCGCTATTCTATTTAATAACATCATGCTCTCTATGTAAATGCTCTTACATCCAGCGAATGAATTAAATTCACATGAGACAGAATAGCAAGAGAAAATTAAACAAAGCTTTATGAGGAACCATGGCCTGGGGCCTTTCTTCCCGAAGGAAGAAAGGGCACCAAAGAAGTCGGGTGCACAGAGTGGTTATATACCCCCAAACAGGGTGTTTCACATGTGATTGAAATGTCCCTCCCACAATAGTCACAAGATTGCCCTGTCGGCACAGTGCTTGATGGACACAGCAGGTAGTGGTCCGCTGTCTCAGTGAACACCGAGGGGTGGTGAGTGTGTTGCCTTGGGCTGGGGCAGTCACAGATGAGTGCAGCAATCAGTTCCTAGCCTAAGGAAAGATACTTAATCCTTAAAGAAATGCCAAAGTTGGGAGGGGGAGGGAAGTCAGCTACAGGAGGTTACCAGAAACAGGCACAATAAAATGCAGATTTAAGTCCTTGCCTTTGGTATTGATTAACAGCTTCTAGAGAGAAGGTCATCTCCTTTCTTCTTCCTGGTACGGAGAGGGAGGCACCTTTACAGATAGAGATTTACTTACAAATGTAAATGTGTCCTAACAAAAGGCAAGTTCCATTCCTCAGAGTCTCCTTCCCTGTCCCAGTTTATCAAAAGCAATCAGCCTCAAATAATCCTAATGCCAAAGAGACATATCTTGGGGTGGCCATTTCCAGGTCCCCATACTCTCTATGTAAATGCTCTTACATATCAAAACAAAAACTCACTATTTGTTATTTGTGAACCAGAGTTGTTCCCACTGATAAATCTGAGAAAGAACATTTTTGAGGAGGGGAAATATGTATTCCTTTGCCCTGGAACCATTATAATCTTCATGCTATCCGTTGAATGTTTGTGTTTCCCAAAATTGACATGTTTAAACCTAACCCTAATGAGATGGGATGGTATCAGAGTGTGGAGCCTTTGGGGGTGATTAGGTCATGATAGTGAAGTCATCATGAATGAGATTAGTACTCTTATAAAGGAAACCCCAGAGAGCTCCCTCCCTCCTTCCACTAAGGTGAGGTTAATAGTGATAAGACAATCATCTATGGACAGGAAGTTGGTCCTCACCAGACTCTGAATCTGCTGGTGACTTGATCTTGGATTTCTCAGCCTCCAGAACTGTGAGAAAATAATTCTGCTGTTTATATTCCACTCAGACTCTAGTATTTTTGTTATAGCAGCCAAATGGACTAAGACACTTCCAGGAGTAGATAGCCTTTCAGTACCATGGCCTTTCCAAGCCTAAACCCCTACAAATGCAGTCTGGCTCTTGTGTGTCATACAAGGACAAAACCACCCCCCTGAGCACCTTTGCACAGTGATAAAATATATTTATAATTACAAAACTCCTTCTAGAGTTTTGAATGTTTCTCCTTCAAAGTGCCATAGTACCATAGCCACAATCAGGGTAGCTTTGCCAAATAATGAATAATCATCATTGAACCATCTTTACCAAATAATGAAGTTCACATATCATCCAGTCACAGGGTCTTAAGAAGGGAAAGAAACTTCTGGATAATCCCATTCAGCTATACATCTGACGCTTCACCTCAACAATTGATTGCCTAACTTACTGAATTCCCCCCAGTGTTAGAAAAATCACTTTCTTCAGAGCTCACTCATTACATATTTTGAAAGTTATTTGATTTCTGCTCAAATAAGATACTTCTACATCATCTATTCCTTTATTAATTAAACACATTTTTACAGAGTTTCCAAAATGTTTTAAAAATACCACCAGGTCCTGAGATAACAGATCTGAATGAGGTACAAAAAATAATTCATGGAGGAAATAGAAAAGTAAATTAATAACACAGTATGCTCTTTTGGTTTGCTTCTTATGGGCAGAGACTAGTCAGTCTCTTCTCCATATTCTTCTACCTTCTGCCAAACTCACACAACAACTTCTCAAGGGAAGAGGACTTACTAATTGGATTAGTCAAAGCCTGAATCATCGGCTGAGCCAAACTTACTATGGAAGCAGGCTAGTAATCCTTAAAATTCTGGACCCATCTTTCCTCCTGGTCTCTTTCTTCCTGTTTCCGTAAGGTAAGAAGCTCCGATGTTACCCCCACGTGGAAGGACTGTTACCTCTTCTATTTCACTTCTCCCTCATGTAAAAGTAGACTTAAAAGGGCCTGAAACTTCCAGCAGCCAATTATATCTTTTTCACTTCCTATCTCCACCCGAACCAGCCCTCTGCTCTCAAAACTCTTCCTCTCTCTATTCCAGCTTCTCTGGGCCTGCACCTGGATGGGTTTGTAAACACCAGATCTGAGTCATAGACCCAGCCATCTTAGAATCAAGGGAAAATTTAAAGATACCCTCCTGTCCTAAATCCGAACCAATTTTTTCTTGAATATAAACTTGTATGCACCCAGTTATTTTTAAAAACGGCACTTAATTTCCCATCTAACTGTTGTTCTTTGTGTAGGTAATTCCATCAGTATGGAGTCTCCAGAAGAAGGAAGAGTAGTGGCACTATTAAAACCCAACTCTGAAGTCCTAATAGCACGCATTCAAACAATATTGATGGAGCCTTTAGTAGATGCCAGGCACTGAACTCTGTTATGTATTCAGATTCTGTCCTTGAGATTACAACCAGTGGGTGACACAGAGAAACAGGCAAATAATTTTTGTGTAATGAGGAAAATGCTATGATAGGGAAGTACAAATGCTATGGATCACACAGAAGGAATGCATGGGCCACTGGTCCTGGACTTTCAGGATAGGTGGCACCAAGCTGAAACTAGAGGGATGAGAAGGAAGATGAGAGAAAGATAAGGAATTAGGGGAATAATGTTCCAGGAAGAGATATGGAATATGCAAAAACCTGGAAGTGGAAGGAAGCACAGAATGTTCAGGAAACTGAATGTCCTTCATGGTAAAGGGAATACACAGCCTAATAGTGAGAGAGAAGGCTGGCCTTTCTAGGTGCTGGAGTTTTATATGGGAGCATACCTCAGGCCAGAGCACTCAGGGAGTATTTCTCCACAGGAAGTTACACTCCTTGAACCTTACTTCTACTGGTTTTGGTTTCATTTGTGGCCATACATAAAAGACGAATTTCTCTTCCACTTAAGATTATTAAAATATTCTAAGCCAGAGGTCTTGTTAACCTCAAGGTGTCACTTCTGAAAATCAAATTCTCTAGTTTTATATTTTTTTAAAAAATCCCCATATAACACGTGAATGCATTGCAAGTTGTCTCATTATCCTGGTAAGTTTCCTCTAATTTTACTAGAATTTGATTATGTTTCATTTAAACCAAGACCTCTGAACTGTGAGTAGTACAGAGGAGAGCAGGGTTTATCATTTCCCTTTGCCAATATTGTATATTATTAGCACAAGCCATAAATTTCACTTGTTTTCTGGCAACCAAAGTCAATATGCCACTAATTAAAACCTGTGTCTTTTGCACGTATTGCTTATAATATTTTCCATTCCTGGAACTTGTACAGACACTCGTATTGTTTACCATGATTATAAGACCTCATGTTTATTCTGTGCAAACACATTGTTATGTATTGTCCATTCTCTCAGGCTGTTAAAGATTTCTAGATGCTATTCTGCAAGTAATATATGCATTATTTACCCCAGCTTCATTATAAGGGTAATGCTAATTACAAATTTTATAAGCAAGTATGCAACATACCTATGTCTATATCTATACTCAATCTATATCTATCTATTGTATATAAAATATATGTGTGGTTTTTCTCCCAATGTGAAGCAAACTCCTCATACATCAACCATATCTCAGATAGTAGCTATAATCTTTGGAAAAAAAAAGTATATGAAAACCTAGAGAATCTACCACAAATTTTCAAGGAAACTTGGAAGAAAGGACAGACATTAGATGAGTCCACATTTTTATGGTTTTCACCTGAGAGCAGGTTATAGTTACAGCACAGCATGGAGTGACTAAGGAAACCTGTATCTTTCAGGTCTGACCCCAGATCAGAAAGACAAATGCCAGAAAAAACACAGCCTTCAGGGCAAGAGAAGGAAATTCTGAAAAGATACAGCCAAAGAGACGGAGAGTCCCAAGATCCATGTGAAATGTTTACCCAAGTCTCCAGCTGATCCCTGAACCACACATTCAGATTGAAAGCAGCTTGAAGCTAAATTTAAAAGAATTAAACTAAGATTTGAGCTGCCAACCATCTTAAGCAAGAAAGAGTTTGCAAGTTAATTAACCACTAAAACAAAAGATTTTTAATCATTCAAAGAAATTAAATAACTCAAAGTCTTCACAACACTACCTTATCCACAATTTTCACAATATTCAAGATAAAGTCCAAAGTGATTTGACATATGGAGAACCAGGGACACATCATACATTCATACGGGTAATTAACAGAGGCCAACACCAGATGTTGTAATTATCCTATGAGGACTTTAAAGCAGCTATTAAAACTCTGTTCCAAAAGAAAATGTGCTTATAATAAATGAAAAGATATAAAATCTCAGCAGAGATTTAGAAAATATTAAAAAAACAAAATATACATCTAGAACTGAAAAATGTAATAGCTAAAATTAAAAAAAAAAAATCACGGCATGGGCTTAATAGTAGAAGGAAGCTAGTTGAAGAACCAGTAAACTTAAAAATAGATCAATAAGTCATTTGACAAAATTAAACACTCATTCATGATTTTAAAAAAACACTCAACAAATTAGGAATGGAAAGAAACCTCCTCAATGCTATAAAGGCCACAAAAGAAATACACTCAGCTAACACCATGCTCAGTGGTGAAAGACTAAAAGCTTTTGCCTTAAGATCAAGAATAAGACAAGGATGTCTACTTTCACCATTTCTATGAAACATAGTATTGGAAGCTCTAGCCAGAGCAATTAGATAAGAAAATGAAATAAAAACATGCAAATTGGAAAGGAAGAATTAAAATGATCTCTGTTGACAGATGATATTATCTTATACATAAAAAACCCTAAAGACACCACGAGAAAGCTGTTAGAACTAATAAACAAATTTAGCAAAGTTACAGGATCAACCCACAAAAATCAACTGCATTTTAGGATGGATTCATTGCAATCCTTATTAAAATCTCATCAGTATTTTTTACAGAAGTAGCAAAATCCAACTCAAAATGCATATGGCCTCTCCAGGGACCCCAAATAACAAAAACAATCTTGAAAAAGAACAAAGTTGGAGACCACACACTTCCTAACTTCAAAAAGTATTAGAAAGCTACAGTAATCAAAACAGTATGGTACTGGCATAAAGACAGACATATAGAGCAATGGAATAGACTAGAGAGCACAGAAATAAACCCTCGTGTATATGGTCAAATGATTTTTAACAAGCGTACCAAGACCATTCAATGGAGGAAAGGACAGTCTTTTCATCTAATGGTACTGGAAAAACTGAATATCTTCATGCAGAAGAAAGAAGTAAGACCCTTACCTTACACCATATAAAAGAAATTCATTCAAAATAGATCGAACATCTAAATATAAGAGCTAAACCATAAAGCTCTTAGAAGAAAACATAGGGGAAAATCTTCATAACACTGGATTTGACAATGATTTCTTGGGTATGATACCAAAAACACAGGAAACAAAAGAAAGAAAGGATAAATTGGACTTTGCAAAAATTAAAAACTTTAGATCATCAAAGGACACCATCCACAGAGTGAAAAGGCAACCCACAGAACTGCAGAAAATATTTTTACATCATATATCTGAGAAGGGGTTAATATCCAGAATACATGAAGAACCTGCCTCTTCCTCTTTCATTCTCTGCTTGAACCAAAGCAGCTTCCTTATCCTAAGGTTTTCTTCCCACCCACTCCTGTCCTCTTCCTCCCCACTCCTATCAGCCCAAAAGATGCACATCAGAGCTTAACCACCCTTTCAACTCAAGTTCCCCACACACAGTTTCTCTTAGTTAGAATGTCCTCCTCATTCAGTTTAAATTCTACTTGTTCTCTACATCAGTGCTTCTGAAACTAACTGAAGTGAAAGACTAGCTTTTTTTCCCTCTAATTCTTTGCAGCTGATAGTTTTGTAACATAAAATAAAAATTTATAACTAGAAAATGAAATAAAAACATAAATTAAAAATTTAAAATATTATTATATTCAACACACAGAAAACTAATCTCTATAAGTATTTTTAAATGTTTACTCTTAATTTCAGTATTTGTCATGGACTGGCAAACAACAATTTGAAGACAGCATTGGTCCATTGACCACAACTTGAGTAGCAACTTTCTACATCACAGTTCAAGTCAACTCTTCCAACAGCTTTCTAAGAAGTTTCTCTTAATGAATTTTAATCTATATAGATCTTTGTCTTTCTCTTAATTTCTTTAGCATCCATAAATATACTGTAATATTATCATGTACCTTGGAGTTGTCTTTTTTTACCTTCTTGCAGCAGGTATTGATTTTACAAAGAATAAAACTCATATAATAAGAAAGAAGAATGCCATTTATTCAACAAATATTTAATAAAGACCAATAAATGCAATATATTTTTATATCTTGATTAATTCAAAGTTGAATCCTATCTGTTGTCTGCCTTCATAGACCTTGCAATCTAAGACGGGAGAAAAGATAAGTATACAAATAAGAGTAACAGAGAGCAGCTTGAGATAAGTATCATAAGAAAGATGCAAAGATAGCTAAATAAAAATTCAGGGATGGAAAAGGTGCTTTGGTTAGAGGAATAAGGCAAAGCAGTACGGAAAAATGTCATTTGAACTAGATTTTGAAGGATAGATGAAGTTTTTGCAGGTGTAGATGGAGGCGAGGGGCTCTATGTTCTCTCCAAATAGAGAAAATGACCACAAAGAAATAAATAAAGGAAAATGAAAGCCATTCACTGAATGAAATTTATCTATCTAATTTATCTGTAAATTATTTAGCTATCTAATTTATCTGTAAAAGGGAGTAGGGAAAGATACAACAGGAAAAGTAATTGGAAAGCAATTTATGGAGAACTTGAGAATTTTGAACAATGAAACCATTTTTGGTTTTTGAGCACGTAAATAATAAAGTCAAAGCTATGTTTTGGGAGTTTCTAAGGATGAAGGAGTATGACTAAGAGGTAATAAAGGTCCACATAATCTTTCTCCTCCTTAGTCTTTCATGTGAGGAGTCAGCTTTTAGATATTCCACAAGGACTCTGTGGCCCACAGACCAGTGTTGCTAGAGCATGGATTCCTGATGTCCTCAATCATTTTACACTACATGGTATGAGCATTCATTCCAAACTGGGTGTTTTAGTCATACTACGTAGACCACAAATGCTTCAGGTAAAAATGGAAGGGACACCAATCAATGAAAGCAAATATTTCTCTCATATTAATTGAAAAGCCACATGTCCCTCTGAAGTATTTCAGTCAATTAACTTTAATATTGACACTTGCTCTTTTCCCTTTATCTAAAGAATTCTGCCACGCTGTCCTTGAAGTTATTTATGAATTCTACCAATTTTTATTGTCAAGGTCTTACAATGTTCTGTTCTTCAATATTTTCCTCATTGACTCTCTGCACTTCACCTCTGTATCCTCCAACATATGCAGAGATGTTAGAAATGTTCCTGAACTTCATATCAGAATTTATGGTGACACATTATGTCTTATTGTTCCTCAAACTGTTTTCTGGAAGCTTTTTGGAATCCATATTCCAGACAGGCAAGTTATGTGTAAATAACGGTGCCTCGTAGAAGTCGTTATTTCTCTTTACTGATTCCTCAGAGAAGTCGTAATAATTAAACTTTTAAAGATCCATTGGCTTGGAGGAGAGAGACTTTCCAAATGGGAAAGAGGTCAAGTCCCAGAAACCGTGATAGAGAAAGTGCATGCTTCATTTTTGTAGAAGAATAAAACCCTTTATTCTAGCTGGAGATAGAATATATGGTTTACCAAATAGATCCTTTAGAGATTTGGTTGATGTCAAAACTATGATAGCTTTATCTTTTGAGCACTGCTCAGGGTCATGACACTTCTGTGTCAATCCCCTTTCACTCCATAATTTCTTAATGGTGATTTATTAATGTTCCTGGTTTGGAACATTTAACAAAAGGACACATATCACTAAAAGAAGCACAAAGATAGCTTCTACCAAACCATTCTATAGGACTTCTTAGAGCACTCACATAGAGAATAGATTGGAAAAAATTCCTTTTGAAAATTTTGTGTTTGTGCCCAAAATGTAAACCCTCACAACTTTCAGGACTCACAACCTTGCGTATTCCACACACACAAAAAAAATTCAGGGAACTCAGATCTCTGACATCTTTTCCATGAGAATGTGGGATAAAAGAAGTTTACTTATGACAGAAGAAAGTATTTGACTTCTGTCTTCCAGGGGACAGTTTTAATTTTAAACAAGCATGTAAGAACACTTGATCCCAGAATTTTATTTAAAAAGACTGCAAAAAATAAAGTCCCATACCTAGCTGTTACTTTGCAAACTTCTGTACAGATCAAAGATTAAGTGAAAATTTAAAGCCACCGTTTTCTACAGAAGAAATTGCAACATTACAGCATTAAAAATCAGTGTCAGTAAGCAACATCATGGTATTACATTTTTATGATGCTTAAACTAATAGCAATAGCAACAAAAATGCAGAGATATTGGCTTTAAAATGATTACTACCAACTTTCTGTAAAATATGTCCATTTCTTTTTCATATTTGAATGATATGTTAAGTAATATATTTAACTGAGATGTAAATAGTAAAATTAAAACCTTCTTTACTGAGTTTATTGCACTATAAGATAAAGATAAGAAACTAATAGAGTTATTAAGTTTTAACTTTGTTTTATATATTATCCATAATCTATAATAGATCATCCCTGCCCCAAAATAGCAAGCTTACACAATGAGTTAAACTATATCTAGTTCTGTCATAGTTGCATAGTAAGGGAGAGATTTAGATTTACATTGTAAGGCAAAAGTTTGTTTCTGTGCACCCAGCTACCTACCATGCCCAAAACTGAGAGTATATAGCTAAGAATAAGTAGATGACATTCTCTTCCTAACTGATGATTCTTTTGAAAAATGACCACATGTTCATTGTCTTTTCATTCTGAAAAAGGAACACATTTGAAACTAGTCCTTAATGATGACAATATGTCTTTTGAGCTTGTAAGTTACTACAATGAATGTCTCTGAGCTAGATGCCAGCTTTGCTTTTGTAAGAGAATTTATACTCCTAGGTTTTTCCTGTGAGTGGAAAATTCAGATCCTCCTCTTCTCACTCTTCACCACAACATGTGCTCTGACCATAAAAGGAAATGGGGCCATTGTCTGTACTCTATGGTGTGACCAATGATTCCATATCCCCATGTACACATTCCTGGGGAATTTCTCCTTTCCAGAGATCTGATATGTCTCTTCTGCAGTCCCCAAGATGTTAGTCAACTTCCTCTCAGATAAAAAGACCATCACCTTTGCCAGACGTTTCCTCCAATTTTCTTTCTTTTTCTCTTTGGGAACATCTGAATGCTTCCTTTTGCCATCATGGACTTTGATTGGAACCTTGGATGTGCGATCCCTTGCACTACCTTAATATCATGACTGGGCATCTCTGTACCAAACTGGTCCTTACCTGCTGGGTTTGTGGATTTCTATGGCTCCTGATCCCCATTGTTCTCATCTTTCAGATGCCCTTATGCGATCCAAACATTATTGACCATGCTGCGTGTTGCCCAGGCCCACTATTTGCACTGGTTGGCATGTGCCTCTGTCTCAACAATCCAACTGCTTTGCTACACTCTAAGCTCATTAGTTATCTTTGGTAACTTCCTCTTCATCTTTGTGTCCTGTACTCTTATTCTATTAGCTGTGTTGCATATGCCTTCAGCCACTGGGAGACATAAGACCTTCTATACCTGTGGGTTTCATTCACTGTTCTATGGTTTTCTGATGGTTAGGTATGTGAGCCCAGGACTTGGAAATTCTGCTGTGATACAGAAAGTTGCAACTTGGTTCTTTGCTATGGTGACACCACCCTTTGACCCCCTCATCTATAACCTCTAGAATAAGGAGATAAAGGCAGCCCTAAGGAAAGTCCTAGGGAGTTTCAACATAATCTAAGACATACTAGATAGTCCCTCCATTATCAGGTCAGTATAGTCTAACAAAAAGCAATCAGAATTATTTAGCTATCCAAATCTTCATTTATGGGTATAGTGATATTGACTATATCAGTCTATGAAATTAAGCATCTATGGGGCCACTTATAATCATAAAGTGGCCACATAACATAGATAAATGGAATTGTTAGGTTCCTCTCTAGCACTTAGACTGTATATTAACTAAAGAGTGTACAAATTTGGAGGTTTTCTTGACAGTTCATGGGATTCTTTTGTGATAAAAATTCCTGTATTCTATTCAATAATTTTGATTAATAGTCTTGGGATCAATAAAATTATAATTATGTCATTTTGTTTGTTGAGTTGGTTTGTTGTAAATAAAAGAAGGAAATACATTATTTTCTGATTGTGATTCTTCTCATATTTGACTTTGTTATTTTGGTGATATGGTCACTCCTGATAAATAAACCTTTAGAAGCAATTATCCAAAATTTCTATAGGACAAAAATAGTCTGCTAACCTAATGATATCCAGACATATGTTGTTTGTTTTCTTTACATGTTACCCATTTCTAGGCCCTTAAAGGTCAGATTTTAATTCCATATATAACAACATCAATCAAACTATTCAAAAATACAATATTCTGAGTACTAATATTTTTACCTAAATGAAGTGTCATCAAAAACTTGATGGCTCAACTAGTTGGATTTCAGATAATAGAACATCTCTTCCTAAAAATCTTAGAAGGAAATGGTGTACTTGGGTTTAAATTACTTAAGTTCAGAAAATAAATGACAGATGATTGTTATTTGTCACTGAAACAATGCTAAAATAACATTAAGGAAAATTTCTGAAGAATAAAAGTATGCAGAATTCAATCATTGTAACAAAACAACTTTCACTTATATGTATGCTTTATTTAATGTAACATCAAACTTGTTCCTATGTTATAGGAGTTTTTATAATTATTGTATTTTAGGAAATGTAACATTCTGCTAAACCAATATAGCATGGAATGTAAATTTTCATGTGGTGAGATGAATATCTTCCTAGAAGGAGGATTGTCCTTCCAAGTAGCTTGACGCTGACTTGTGAAGGATATAAGAAAGGGACTTTTCAGAAGAGGAATTAGGGGAAAAAATGAATGCCACCACTACACTATAATGATCGCTTAAAGAATAAGTACTCAAGGATTCAGACTCTCCTTCTTTCTGTTACCAATCTCTTTGTTGGACATTATGCTTATTTCCATTATTTTAATGTAAAATTTAATATCTCTAGGAAATCTTCATAAATATTTGCCATAATGATATTTTGCAAACCTAAATTAGGATTCATCATGTAATCCAAAATCAGAACTGCCCCAGAAAATCCAGGATGGAAGAATACTATATGCATGTAACAATTTTCCCTTTAGGGTTTTTAGAACAGTTTCCTGGGAAAGAGATGGATTACTCTGTTCAAAAGATAGGAATGCATTTGTGAGTTTTGAAATGGATGTTCCTAGCAGGACAACTATTTGTTGCTTCGATGTGAGACACTGTCAAGCTCCTTACTCAATCGTACTTATAAGAACTCTGCCATATCTTCTATCACTGGTCTAGTCCATTGAGGATGTTTTCTAACTCTATCCCTTTTCCCAGGATGCATGACTTTTAAGTTTCCTGAGATCAGCTAAGCAAAGGGCTGAAGAAGAACAGGTAGTTAATGATGACAATATTTCCAATGTAATGTCAGAATTTCCTACCACGGGTTACTAAATTTACACACTTGTACAGCCACGAGCTTTTCAATGATCTCTTCTTAGAACCTCAAACACTCTAACTGGTTCACAACCTTTTCCAAAGTATTGAATTATTTGACATATCATCACAACTTATATAAGACATTTTTTCAAAACCAAACTGCATCCCAAAGAGAAGAGAGAAAAAAAAGTATTAGAGGTGGCAGTAAGAAGATAGTGTTTCTCTTTTTTTCTGAGTATTTGAGCTTTCGAATGAACACAGAAAGGTCATGTTAAAAATAATTGTGCTCGTTAGTGGTTTCCTCAGGGAAATGAAAAAAGAAAGTCAGTATTTTTCACTTTCAGATATGAGTCATGGTGTTTATCAGCTGCCTTGGAACCCTTGTTAAACTGACTGAACATTGACTATCCCTCAATTGCAACTGCCTCCCTCACAAAGTAAAATTTATTTATAAAGCCAAACATTATGTATAGTCAAGATTTCAGGAAAAATAAGGGCATGGGGCACATGGGAAAACAATATTACAAGAAAGAAAAGTGAATTTATTAGTTTAACAAGTTTAGATGTACAAATTCACCACTATGGGGTTTCCTCTTATTGACAACATTGAAAGGAATAATAATGAACATTTTGAGCCTCTTGTTTTGTGCCAGGCACTGTTCTAAGTCCTTTACATATGTCACTTTATTTACTAACCATGACAAACCAAAGAAGTCAGGTCAGTATTTTCGTATCTCTAATTTACTATGGGTGAAAGAGGCACAAAGAGTAACTTACTTAGCGGAAGGTGGTATTCAATCCCAGGTGGGCTAACTACAGGACCCACGCTTTTTACTACTGTAGAGGAGAAGGGCCAGCACTCTGGAATCAGATAGATGGGTTTCAAAGCTAAGTACTATCACTAACTGTGTGAGCTTGTGCAAATCACTTGGCCTTTCTTCCTTGACTTTTTTAAATCTACAAAATAGAGCTAGTGATGATACTTTTGGCACAGAGTGGCTGTGAGTAATAAAGGAGGTTAATCAGAATAGGATTTTATACATAGTATGTATGCAATTGATTTCAGTTAATATTATTAATATATTTCTTTTGTAAAGCTCTTTATAATTTACAAAACACTTTGACTTATTCTTTCAGTTCATCTACACAACTTCTGTGACATAGTTAGGGTAGATATTCTCATAATCCTTTCACAGGTAAGACCCAAAGAAGCCAAATATGTTGTCCAAGGTCACAGAAGTAAGTGAAGGAACCAATTCTGCTAACTTCAGTATCACTAAGAACTCTGCTTTGCTATGTTTTCTCTCCTGGGAACTACAGCTATACACTATGTAACTACCTTCAGAACTACAGGACAATGCAGGCCAAAAAGCTGCATTTACCTCAGAAATGAATATTGTAGAGGAGAAATGCATGTAGAACACTTATAAGAGATTTCTTTTCTATTGTTTTAATACAGAAATTACATGAAGATTTATGTAAAAAATATTTAATAGGTAAAATATTATGTTACTGAGCGAAAAAGGTAGATCATGAAACAATTATTATAGAAGTTTACTTTAATATAGAGTAACAGTATTATGGGTAAGTTAGGTTCTTTTTTTCCCTCTTTTATGTTAATATATGTTTATTTCCTAATTTTCCATGATAACGATGTATACCTCATTTAATTTAAAAAGAATGGGGAGTTTAAAAATTGTTTAGAAAGGGATATACAATTTAGAGCAATTCTCCTAGACATATTGCTTACCTAAGCTTTTCCTCTACTTTATATGTTAGGAAAGGACAATGGTACTGTCTTTGGTAAGTCTTACATCATATGCCTTTCCAGGGCTCCTCAAAGACTTTTCCATGGGAGCCACTTTGTGGAGAGGAGTAAATTTGGCTCCCTAGTGCTTCTGTTTCACTCAGAATCAGCTCTTTCTCTAAAGGAAAGAGGGGTTCTTGGCAGTATATTCTGGCTTTGCAGGTTTTGTTCTAGATGCTTGGAATAGAAAGAAGAAAGGAAATAGACATGTCATGCAATCAAATGAATTTCCAATGAATGTTCCCAAATAGGAAAATTTTCCCCAGGGACCTCCCATCTACATGTTTCTATCTCTCACCTAGGCCCCCTGCTTACCAGTAGTACAAGAATGAATTTTCATGAAAAGAGAGTTTGAATTATTATGCTTTTAACACCTATTCTTTATTACTTCTGTTTCTTTTTAACAACTTGTTTCAAATATCCACCTCTTTTAAAGAACATATGCCATTTATCTATCAAAATACATACTTTAAATCATCTTAATGAAAACAGAGCCTTTTTTTAAGAAAATGATCATTCAACTGCAGCAAAAGAAGCAAAGAATCCAGAATTGGAAGAAATAACAATTACTTTTCTATTAAATAATTCAGATACTCCATATTTTACCCACTTGAGTGATGGAAACAAAAAGGAAACTCCAGCTCTATCCAGGGACCCAGAATTGCCATATATATTAGACTTAGATTCAGCTGCATATAATAGAAATACAAATAGCAGCTTATGAGAGATGAAGATTTAGTTTGTTTCTCACATATAAACTTCTAGAAGTAGGCAGTCCATGGCAATCCAGAGGTAGGCAGTTCCAAGATGTCTCAGGGACTCTGGCTCTCCTGGCTTTCTGATAAACACTTTGTAGGGGACTGGAATTGGCCACACCAAGATACTTCTCTTTGGCATGAGGATTATTTTGGGCTGGTTACTTTTAAAAACTGCAGACATGAGAGAAACTGAAAAATAGAGTTTAACCCTTTGTCAAGAGACATTTATATTTGTAAATGAAATTTCCATCTGTAAATGTGTCTCCCTCTCTGTAACAGGAAGAAGCAGGGATGACCTTATCTCTAGAAACTCTTATCAATGCAGAAGGCAAGGACTTAAATCTGCATAATAACCTTACTGTTGTTTACTGTAGTTTTCTGGTCATCTCCCATAACTGACTCCCCCCACCCTCAACATCCTCCTTTGTCTTGAGCTGAGGATGGTATTTAAGGTGAGAGCTTCCACCATTTTGGCAAGCTATGCAGTTTTTCTGGGTCTCTCTCATGTATACATGTTATAAAGCTTTGTTTAATTTTTTCCTGCTATTCTGTCTCATGTGAATTTAATTCATTGTCCAGCCAAAAGGACTCAGAGTGGGTAGAGGAAATGTCTTCCTCCCCTACACCTTCTTAGACATATTTTCTTTCCCAAAGACATCTTATTATCTGAAGATGGCAGCTGAAACTTCAGACAGCAGGGAAGAGGCTAACTTACACTTCTTTTATATTTTTGATTGAACAGAAGTCTGTCACATAATAACCCCTATGCATAAGAGAGGCTACAGTATTTGATTTTTCAAGCTGGGCACCTTGCCACCAGAAAAGAATTGAGGTTGTATTAGTTAGGAAACAATAAAAATGGATAGTAAGTATGCAGCTAACACACTCTGCCACATGTGTATTGGGCATAAAATAAGAAAATGAATACAATTATGACCTTTGCCCAATGCTACCTCTTTAGCAGGTTGACACTCAAGGAAATCTTTACATCCAAATAAGCAGCAAGGAGACATTTAGTGGATAGAAAAGGTTGAAAGACCAATGTGTTAATAACAAAAAAAATGAGGCAATACAGAACCTAAGATTTTAGTCAAAACTCATGAATGTGTGTGAAAAAAATAAATATAAATGTTTCCCTAATCCTCAACAAACAAAAGCACCTCATGTGATACTTGATAAAATGAATGCTTGGGACAAGAGATGAGAGAAATATTTTAATGTCTCCATAATCAAGCTTATTTAATTGTTACTCCAAAAACAGAGGCAGGAAAAAAAATACCCCAAAAGAGTTTCAGTCAAGTTAGGCATCATATGAATCAGAATGTGGGCGATGCTTCTCTCTTTGGGATACTAACTTGCTAAAACCTGTCCCGGCTCTGATTTCATGACTTCCTTTGCAGAAGTTTCTCAATGGCTCATATCCTCTGGGAAAGAAGATTCTGCCATTCAGATAGAAATATTCTTCCTTCTCCTCTGCTCTTCTAACCTCAGTTTGAAGGTCAAGTTCCATCCACCAAAATTATGGGTGCCCCTTCAATCATCCTGCTACAAAGGAGCTTAATATTAAGACTATTGGCAGGACTGAGAGGAAAAAGGTAGAAACGGTAGAAATGATGCGGGGTTGGTGAGCCGAGGAGTCGAAAGAAAGATTTCTTGGACTCTCAACATCTGGCAGTAGTACTCTTTTGTTTAGAGAATAGTGTGGAATAGCATGGGGACAGGACCCATGGGCAGTCAGAGCTGCTGCTGCTGCTGGCATGGGGACAGGACCCACGGGCAGTCAGAGCTGCTGGCATGGGGAGATGCTGCTGCTGCAAACATGGGTGGAGAGTAAGGCTAAATTTAAGGCACAGGTATGTGAATTATCTCTTTACAAGACAAAGGAAAGAATATGTAAAAACAGTTGTTAAAATGGTATCAGGGCAGGTGGGGTCTAGTTATTGGGTGGTCCTATAACTTTTAGATAAGAATCAAACTGGATTGAGTAAATGGCAGAAGCCACCGCTTAAATATTATCTTCAGCTAAAGACAAAGGAGGATGTTGGAGAGGGGGGAGGTAAGTTACAGGAGGTTGCCAGACAGTAAACAACTTAAGTCCTTGCCTTCCCCATTAAGAGTTTCCAGAGATAAGGCCATCCCGCTGTCTTCCTGGCACAGAGAGGAGGCATCTTTACAGATGGAGGTTTCCCTTACAAATGTAAATGTTTCCCAACAAAGGGCAAGCAAACTCTGCTCCTCAGAGTTGCTTTTATTAAAGGTAACCAGCCCCATTCTCATCTGCAGTTTTAAAAGTAATCAGCCTAAAATAATCCTCATCAGAAATAGTGGGTCACAGTCATTGTAAGGAAGAAAGAAAACTCTCCTGGAAAATGAAGAAGAGACATGTTCTTTCAGACATCAGGAGGATATGATACAAAAGTCGTGAGAACTGAAATCCCCAAGCCAGACTGGAAAAGAGGAAATTATGAAATAGAAAAGGTTGTTAAGACGGAAAAGAGAGAAAATGGTGCAGTTTGGGGAGCAGTTAAGAGGTTACCAAAGAACTCTCCTCTCCTCCCTGACACATTCCACCTTCAATTTAACAGGAGTGTCACACCTGTGTGTGAAGAGGGCAGAGGCCATTGTGGAGGAAACAATCACAGAAGAAAAGGCTTTTACACCTTTGCTGCAGAAGATGAGAAAGAGCCCTTCATGAGAAATTTCAATTCTGTCTCCACTGACCTTCGTTTCCTCTGCTGAAAGGTAAACAAATCGCTGCCCCAGTGCCAGGTAAGCTTTGTTTACAAGGTGGAAGAGCAAGTAGTGGAAATTGAAAAGGAAGAAAGCAAAACAAGACAATCTCCCCTCTATAGAGATCCTGGCCCTCTCCAGGGGAGACCAGAGGCTTCAAGCTGGGCAGGGGCTAGGCACAGCTTAAGGGGAACATTTGTGTTAAAGCTTGCCACAATTTAACTGGCCAAATGAGGAACTGTCATTTGTGGACAATGTAAGCAGTGCTTTGGGTAATACCATCAAAGCTGATTCCCTAAGGACAAAGGACCACTCCATAGCCCAGAATTGTCCTGTGTCCTTGGGATCTGTGCCCCAAGACTATTGTGTCTCCTTGATCTGAGATCTATTCCAAACCCTAAAGTCTCACTACATACTAGTAGGGAAGCCCAAGAATAACAGGGTATGCTATTTGACACAGTCAAGACTGCAGTGGGGACACAAGAAATAGCCTTTTAAAAATTCAAGGAACAGCCATGGAAATAGAATGAAACAG
Organism: Equus quagga; assembly: GCF_021613505.1. Classification (NCBI taxonomy): domain Eukaryota; kingdom Metazoa; phylum Chordata; class Mammalia; order Perissodactyla; family Equidae; genus Equus; species Equus quagga. Next base: position 29,145,135 of record NC_060268.1, on the reverse strand, counting down.
AATCAGGTATACTGAGCGACATCAACAATGAGGTTGATAGTTTTGCAGGGTCAAGTTATCCAATCAATGAATGTCCAGCACCTTCTCCTCAGGCCTCCTCTGAACTTTTTTCACTGAATTCTGAGGTACATACAACTATGGTTCTTGAGGAAAGGCAGCTTCAGTGCTTCCAGAGCCAGCTTTTTGTATCACCCAGGCATGTTATCCTCATGGCAAACTCAAGGGGAAGGCAGGAAATTCTGTGTCTTTTAATACCAAATCCTCCTTTGCCAAAGGCATGAGTTACTGAGTAAGCCCAAAGCTTGTCAGGAGGGCGATGCTTTTCACTGTGGTTAACTGGCATTTATCCCTCCCAGAACATCAGTCTGCTCTCCTGCTTCTTTCTACCTTTTCAGGAACCTAGATGGGGGACACATGATTACCGCTCATTTCAAAATGGGGAATTCTCCAATTCTAACTATGGGAGAGGAATAAGTCAGCAGTGACGAAGGGTCAATGGGACCCTTGTTCTGAACACAAAAGTATCAAGACTTCATTTTTTCTTTAAGTGCTATTTCGACTTCTTCATTCTCCTGCTCACTTTCTGTACTTTCTTCATAGTTTTCCTCAACCAACTTTTGAGTCTTTCTTTATAAACTCAAGGTAAACTCAACAGTAGAATTCACTTGAAATGTTTCCTTACTCCTGCCTTAGGATTCTGTACTGAAAGACCACCAAACCTGGAAGAAGAAAACCTGGACTGTGGTCACAATTTTGCCACTTTTACTTCTGTGACATCAGGAAGTCACTTAACTTCTTTGACATTCAACTGCCTTGTGAGTAAAAGAAGGATAATAATATTGGGCCCCCATATATCACACGGCTAAGGATCAAATAGGAGTGTATGTTCAAGTCTTCTTATGTTTGTATCATTACCATTCTTTCTCCTCCAATCTCCTTTGTACTAAGACAAGTAAATTTGTTGCCTGGTCTTGAAAGTAACCCATTCATAGCTGAGGGCTCCCCTCCAAAAACTTATAAATCTGAGCTAATCATCCCCAGCAGGAGGATTGGAAAGTGCCACTAGTTTCTCTGCTGGGATCTTTTTTGAGTTGCAGGTTCTTCTTGCTGGTCTCTCTCTGTTTCTGTCTTTACTGACTTTCTGTCTGCAGGCAGGCACATCTGAGGGTGCACAACTTGAGTCCCCTACTCGGCCAAATGTCTCCTCTATATTGCAATCGCAGAACGGTTTCTCAAATATATCCCAGAACATATTGTGTATTGTGTGATCAGAAGGCCCAGGCCTGGGATTATTGGCTTTAGTAGGATATGACATTCCTCTTCTTCCCCCTCTTTTCCTAGAGACAGTACCCAGGATGGAAAGACCTCTGCTGTCCTTCACTCTCCTCTCTCCCTTACTGCTGGGCTTGATGAGCCTCGGCAGGATGAGCTGGGCATGGACTGCTCCTGATTGCACCATAGCAGACAGCTCCCTATTGCCTAACATTTCCTACTACATCCCATTCTGTTCCTTGGCCCCGGGACTGCACCTTTTTGCATCATGCTCCAATGTTAAAGACCTGGCTCAGACCCTAACAGCAGTGCCCCGAGATATAGAGGCCCTTTGCCTCCAGGGCACAGTTCCTTTCCTGCCAGCTGATGCCTTTGGACACTTCACCACACTACAACTTCTGAGGCTGCAGCTGGGCACCATCAGCATTACATCTGGGACATTTCAAGGACTGAATCAGCTGCAGCACCTTTCCTTTGAGCATCACGCTCCCTGTTGCCTGAGCCTGTTCCTCCCTCCAGATGCTCTGGAGCACCTCAGACTCCTCAACACCCTTTCCTTCCATGGCTACTGCCTGAATTATAGCCAGAACATCCAGTTGCCCATCAGCCTTAGGCATCTAACCGTGAGGCACAGCTGTCTGATAGAATTACGGGAACTGCAAGGGCTCTTCCCAAACCTTGTCCCTGGTTCCTCTCCGACAACCAGCCCCAGCCCATGGACCTCCTTCCTGGAGGAGCTGGACCTGTCTGCCAACCTACAGCTGAGCCAGGTGGGCAATAGAGCTCTGGATGGCCTCCAGCTCCGTTCCCTGAGATTGGATGGCACCCCACTAAGCGCATTAGACCTCCTAGGCTCAGGACTGCTCCACTTGGACTCCCTCTCCCTTGAGGGAACAAGAACAGAAAGACTGCCTGGGAATGTGACACGCTACTTTGAGCTTCGTGCTCTTGACCTTGGAAGGAACCAAATCCAGAACCTAGAGGATGAGGATCTCCTAAGCTGCCAGTCCCTGGAATTCCTCAGCCTTCATGCCAATGGCCTGCAGTTACTTCCATCCAGGTTCCTGAATGACCTGCCCCAGCTTCAGAGGCTCAATCTGTCAATGAATAAACTGGGCCCAACTTTGGTGCTCCCAGAAGGGCTGGTCAGCTCAAATCTGAGAGTGTTAGATCTGTCCCACAATGAGCTCTGTGTTCTGCCCTATAGGGCCTTCTCCTCTCTTCCTCAACTCCAGGAGCTCCGGCTGAGTGGTAACAACATTTCCAACTTATCCAGTGAAAGCCTGGAGGGACTGAGGTGGCTGAAGACTCTAGACCTGAGTTGGAACCAAATTAAAACGCTGAAGCCAGGCTGGCTCTCCTCTCTTCCTGCTCTCACCTCACTGAACCTCCTGGGCACCCACTTGGAGCATATCTCAGGCAAGCAGCTCCAGGGTCCCCAGAAGCTGAGCCACCTGCAGCTGGGTTCTCTTGAGATGCTGGAGATCTATCCTCCCTGGCCTCCAGCACTGCTCAGCTTGGAGGTACGGGCAGATGTTTACATCCAGTTTGGAGTCCCCAGTGGAGAACCCTTCTTGTTCTTGGAGAACCTTACCTTACAAACTTCCAATATGTTGCTGCAATTGGACAACAACACAATCCACTTCCCTTCCCTACGTCACCTCACTCTGCGAGGCTGCAGCCCCTATATTTTGTCTGGCCATCAATCCCACAGATTCTTCCCACAGCTCCCTCTCCTGGAGCACTTGCACTTCTGGTCTGATCATGAGGGTGCAGACGATCTGCATCTATTTGGGATGCCCAGCCTGCGAGTGCTGGAGCTGGGGGACTTGGATTTCCTCTGTCAGCCAACATCAGTGAAGTTGGAGAAGCTACTGAAGGAGCTGCCTCAGTTACAGGTTCTGGCATTGAGCAACCTGAACCTTGGGAACCTCTCTGCCTCCAGCTTCAGGGGCTTGGGGCCCCTTCGGCTGCTGCTGCTCAATTCTGAATGGGCTCTGGGGCTGGACAGCAGCCTCCAGGAACTAATTCCCCAGATGCCTCAATATGTTTATTTCTCAGATATCACCTTCACTTGCCAGTGTGAAAGCTCTTGGGTGGGGCCTTGGGCAACACAAGCCCCAAACACTTTTGTGTATGGACTGGAGAAATCCATGTGCATGGCCAACGCCTCTGACTACTCCAAGACGCCATTGCTCTCCTTCCTTTCTGGTCACTGCTCACATGATCCTGAGTTTCAGAGCTTTCTAACCAGCTTCACTCTGGTGTTCCTGCTGATCTTCCTTTCATTGCTTGGCTGTCCCAAATGGCCCTGGCTTCATTACCTCCAGACCCTATTTCATGCCTGGTGGTGGAAATTGGGCGGGTGGCGGCCCAGAAACCAATTCCACTATGATGTCTTTATATCCTATTGTGAGCAGGACCGAGCCTGGGTGCTGAAAGAACTGGTTCCTGCTCTAGAGAAGCCTCTTCCAGTTGGTGAGGGTTTGAGGCTATGCCTGCCTGAGAGGGACTTTGGGGTTGGGCAGGACAGGATGGATGCTATGGTTGCCAGCATGGAAAGCAGCAGAGCCACCCTCTGTGTGCTCAGCTGCCAGGCCCTGGGAAGTCCCTGGTGCAATCTGGAGTTAAGGCTTGCCACCTACCACTTGATGGCCAAGCCTGGGACTGCTCGCCTCCTGCTGCTGTTTCTGGAACCTATTGATCCGCGGCAGCTTCACAGCTATCACCGCCTTGCCCGGTGGCTGCAGAAGGAGGACTACTTCGATGTATCCCAAGGAAGGATTGAGTGGGATGCCTTCTCTGAGAAACTCCGGAAAAGGTTAAGGAAAGCTGGGCAAGAGAGAGAGGATTAGGAGTTGTGGAAGAGAGATTCAGACATGCAGGAATAACTCCCAGCATGGCCCTGGATGCCATCCCATCACTGGAAGACAGGCTCAGAAAGGCAGTCTGTAGGCAATGCTTAGCTCAAGTCCGCTTTCCACACTAAAAATGATAGATGCAGACAACAAATCTCAATGGGGTAACATATTAGAAAGCACTTGGAAACAAGGCATTCATTCACTAAAACAGTTCTGATACCTACTAGTCCTCTCAACACAAGGCATCCCCTAAAAAAGAATACACAAAAATGTTTTCTAGAATTATGTCTGCATTTTTTGTAATGAATTCATTCTGCCTGACGAAAGCAGTGTATTTATTTTTGGTAAAAAAAATCTACTTTATTCTAGTGGAATGGAGCCAGAATCAATGAGCTATTTTTCTGTGCTCCGAAGCTAGATTGAAACCATGTTTGCAATTCACCGGAGGTCCAAAAAGTCAAAGAACTTCCCTAACTCATGAGGCTCTCACAATAACAGTATACATGGCGAGAACAATAGTTTTGATCCTATATTACCCATGGAGACCTAAGCACATAAAAGTGAAGTGCTTTGCCACCCTGCCACAGCTAGTGTATCATAAAGTTTAGATCAATCCAGTACTGTATGCTCTCCACTCTACTGTCTTCCAGGTATCTCTAACGGGTGACAACTTACCTTGCTACAAAATTAAAATAGGCAAACTTGTGGCAAACGTCTTAAAAATACTCACATGTGATCTATTTCCAAGAATTTTTTAATAAGGAAATAAAAATCACAGATTCCCACAAAATTTGAATAAAATAATAAGTGCCCCCAAACAGAAAGATAGTTAAGGTCCATTGATAAATATGGAATATCTGCACCCACTAAGAATCATGCTTCAGGGAAATATTTAGTGGTATGGGAAAAGACTCATCATACAATATAAACAAAGATATTGACAAACTGTATGTAGCCTGACTCTAATTTTGAAAAAGTTCCATATCTATCTAATCTATGAAATATGAAGAGAGAGAAGACTAGAAATGGCCCTGAAATGAGATTGTAGATGATTTAAACTTCTTCTATTTTTCTGTATTATTCACTTTTTCTAAAATAAGCATGTATTACTTTCAAAAAAAATAAATTCTGTTTCAAAACTAAACACCTCTCCTGTAGACCAGTTTAAGTAATTTTCTACTTTATGGTGGCACAATGGGAGCTTTAGAGAAAGCATGAATGCTGAAATCTGGATAAACACAGGAAAAAGAGTAAAAAGCCATCACAAACTTTCAAAGATCATCTGTTATGTAAATGAGCCAAAGATAGCTTCTGTATAGGTTGCTTACTTCTTCACAGCAGGCTGAATGTTGTTAGCTCAAAAGCCCACAGGTGTCAAAATTTTTACATATCCAATTGTTTTAGAGATGGTCCCAATAAGCAGATTTTTAATCTGCTTTACAGACCTCAGGAAATTATGTCTAACATCTGCTACCCATAGATAAGACAGACTCCAAGATAATACTACCCTTCAGAACTCTCTAACGTAGCACGTCCTCACCCTCAGGCTGACTTCACCTAGACAGGTAAGCCATCTCTCTGATCCCCCTCTTTCTCCTGGGAGTTCCTTAGTCCTCCTCCCCTTCTGAGCAGTGGCACCCCCTCGCCTATAGTCTCTGGAAGGTCTCATGCTGTGAGGGATTTCCCCTGAATACAAATCTGTCAAAACAGTGTCCCCAAATAAAACTTGTGTGTGCCATTCCCACCTCATAGTCATATTTTCCCTTGTTTAGCCCCAAAATCCTCTGAACCCTCTAAACAAACCTTGAAGAATCATCTTTGACCAAACTAAGGCTCTACTCATATGTTAGCTCAGAGATTGAGAGATTTCTACACACATTTTTCAGAAAAAAATAACAATTTCTTCAATTAATAGAGTTGGACTATTTGCAGTCCATTGGCATAACTTTGGGACTTTGCTGAGCAAGGCACAGTCTAGAATTCTCTTTTTATTTTCCCTTCATCTATTGTCAACTAACGATCCTTGGAAAATACTATTCATTTTTATCAGTGTTAATGAAATCCTCAAATTCTCATTAACTTTTTTTCCATTACAGTTTTTTATATCATTGAAGTTACCTGGAGAGGTTTTCTTCTTTTCTTGATACATCTGAGATGCATATCATGGAATTTCAGGACTGAAAGAAATTAACTTCTGATGCTTAAATCCCCTCTACCACTTTCTCAGCCTGTATTGGACAAAATCCTTGACAGAAAGCAATCTTCTGAAGCAGCTTATCCCATCACTGGAGAGGTTTCTCTGGAAGAAAGTTATTCTCCATGTTGAATTACAATATGTCTCCCTGTAACTTTTGACTATTATTTTTAATTCTGTGCTTTGGGGGTTAAATAGGGCAAACTGAATTTCTCTGTTAAGTGATTACCCTTCCTTTGTTCCCATAGAGTCTTTCGTTCTCCAATTTAAATATCTCAGCTCCATCCACTGTTACTCATTTTTCATACTTTTAAGCCCTTCTAAGTTGCATCCTGCAAATTCACTGCAGTTTGCCCATGTACCTCTTCAATTATGAGACCCAAAACTTATGAAGGTCTCTATATCTGATCTTCATAAAATAAAACAGGATTAGATCACTACGTCCATTTATAAATTCTAAAGTCACATTTTTAGCTGTGGTAGTCATAATGTTGATTTAAAAGTTTAATTTACTTTTCTCTGGCTGAACTGAGATTGAAAGGACAAATTCACAGAACAAGTGGGGCAATAGTTTACAGTCAATGGAACAGTTGTGTAGGGACCTGGAATTGGCCACCCCAAGATATGTCTCTTTGGCCTCAGGATTATTTGAGGCTGATTGCTTTTGATAAACTGGGACAGGGAATGGAGGCTCTGAGGAATGGAACTTGCCCTTTGTTAGGACACATTTACATTTGTAAGGTAAATCTCTGTCTGTAAAAGGTGCCTCCCTCTCTGTACCAGGAAGAAGAAAGGAGATGACCTTCTTTCTAGAAACTCTTAATCAATACCAAAGGCAAGGACTTAAATCTGCATTTTATTGTGCTTGTCTGGTAACCTCCTATAACTGACTTCCCTCTCCCTCCCAACATTGGCATTTCTTTAAGGATTAAGCATCTTTCCTTAGGCTAGGAACTGATTGCTGCGCTCACCTGTGACCACCCAGCTCCAGACAATCAACTTGCCTCCTGCTACGCCCACCACCGAGATAGCAGACCACTACCTGCTGTGTCCATCAAGCACTGTGCCAACAGGGCAATCTCGCGACTATTGTGGGAGGGACATTTCAATCACATGTGAAACACCCTGTTTGGGGGTATATAACCACTATGTGCACCCCACTTCTTTGGTGCCCTTTCTTCCCTCGGGAAGAAAGGCCCCGGGCCATGGTTCCTCATAAAGCTTTGTTTAATTTTCTCTTGCTATTCTGTCTCATGTGAATTTAATTCATTCTCTGGCCAGACGAACCCACATTTGGGAAGAGGAAATGTCTTCCTCCCCTACAGTTTTGGCGCAGTCGGCAGGATGAAATTTCCCTGGCTGGACATTGCGTGCTCCTGGACTGCTGCGGCTGAGAGATCCCGGACCCCTGAAGAGAGCCGGCAAGCGGTAAGAGTTCTTACCATGTCAGTCTCCCGGATCTCTGCCTGCAGGCTCCAATGGAAGCAAGAGTGGTGAGTTTTTTTTGTTGTTATTAATTCGTTCTCCGGCCAGATGAACCCACATTTGGGAAGAGGAAATGTCTTCCTCCCCTACAGTTGTTACTGAACCAAAAGTCCCAACATTACCGCAGAATAGTTGGGGCTGGTATATGTGTTGAATTGAGGAGAGGAGGGAACAGATGGTGGAAGCCTTAGAAGTATTTTGTAAATTTTTGAGATAACTAATCTCTGTCTTTACATCCCGTAGCTTCATTGAACCCTTTGCTCTTACATTTTTATTCCTAAATCCAATGTCATCTCTTTTGTAGGAGACACAGCTGCATTACCATAAAATATATAAAAATGCTTCTGGTTATACAGGCAAGCCTATATTGGAAGAAGATGCTATCTAGGACTTTCATAGCTAGAGAGAAGTCAATGCCTGGCTTCAAAGCTTCAAAGGACAGGCTGACTCTCTTGTTAGGGCCTAATGCAGCTGGTGAATTGAAGTTGAAGCTAGTGCTCGTTTACCACTTTGAAAATCCTAGAGCCCTTAACAATTATGCTAATCTACTCTGCCTGTGCTCTATAAATGAAACAGCAAAGTTTGTATGACAGCACATCTTTTTACAACATAGTTTACTAGATATTTTAAGTCTGCTATTGAGACTTACTGCTCAGAAAAAGATTCGTTTCAAAATATTACTGCTCATTGACAATGTACCTGGTCACTCAAGATCTCTGACGGAGATGAGTAATGAGATTAATATTGTTTTCATGACTGCTAACACAACATTCATTCTGCAGCCCATGGATCACTAAGTAATTTCAACTTTCAAGCCTAAATACTTAAGAAATATGTTTCATAAGGCTACAGCTGCCATAGGTAGTGATACCTCTGATGAGTCTGGACAAAGAAAATTGAAAACTTCTGGAAAGCATTCACCATTCTAGATGCCATTAAGAACATTAGTGATTCATAGGAAGGGGTCAAAATATCAAGATTAACAGGAGTTTGGGAGAAGTTGTTTCCAACCTACATGGACGACTTTGATGAATTCTAGATTTCAGTGGAGGAAGTGGTAAAAATAGCAAGAGGACTAGAATTAGAGGGACCTGAACATGTGACTGAATGGCTGCCATCTCATGAATGGCTGCCATCTCATGATAAAACCAATGGATGAGGAGTTGCTTCTTATGGAAGAGCAAAGAAAGTGTTTCTTGAGATGGAATCTACTCCTGGTAAAGATGCCTTGAAGGTTGTTAAAATGACAATAAAGGATACAGAATATTGCATAAATTAGTTGATAAAGCAGCAGCAGGGATTGAGAGGATTGACTCCAATTTTGAAAGAAATTCCACTGTAAGTAAAAAGTGCTATCAAACAGCATCATATGCTGCAGAGACATCGTTCATAAAAGACAGCGTCAATAGATTCAGCAAACGTCATTGTTGTCTTATTTTAAGAAATTGCCCAGCCACCGCAACCTTCAGCAACCACCACACTGATCAGTCAGTAGCGATCAACATAGAGGCAAAACCCTCTGCCAGGGAAAAGATTACCACTCACAGAAGCCTCCTATGATGGTTACCATTTTTAGGAATAAAGTATTTTTTAATTAAGGTATGTACATTGGCTTTTTTTTTAAAAGATATACTGCTATGACACACTTACTAGGCTACAGTGCAGTGTAAATATAACCTTTATACGCACTGGGAAACCAAAAAAATTTTGATTTTTGGATTTTTTTTCTTTCCTTGTTAAGTTGAAGATTTTCATCTTTTCACTTAAAGGAAGCACTTTACTGCTTCTCTTTGTCGTATGCGAATTGCCAGTATCACACCTCCTGTGCTTTAGGGCCATTGTTAAGTAAAATAAGGGTTGCTTGAACACAAGTATGGCAATACTGCAGCAGTCAATATGATAAACAAGACAGCTACTAAGTGACTAACGGGCAGGTACGTATACAGTGTGGATTTGCTGGACAAAGGGATGATTCATGTCCTGGGCAGGTGGAGTGGGAAGGCATGAGATTTTATCAAGCTACTCAGAATGGCACACAATTTAAAACTTAGGAACTGTTTATTTCTGGAATTTTTCATTTAATATTTTTGCATTGCAATTGACCGTGGGTAACTGAAACCACAAAAAGCAAAATTGCAGGTAAGGAGGGGAGTCACCGTATCAGCATGCCTGGAGTGGGGTTAGTAGAGGGAAGAAATGTAGGAAACGGGGGCATGGAGGAAGACCTCACTGGCCATATAGGTTGTGGTAAAGAATTTGTTTTTTTTTAAATGAGTTTAAAAGACTGAGAGCAAGTAGTTGACATAATCAGATTTTTAAAAAACTATCAGTCTAGTCCCGTGTGGGTAATAGTCTCTAAGCATATAAAAAACAAACAGGCAATTTAGGAGACATTTGTAGCAGTTTAAATGAGAGTTTCATGGTAGCATGGACCAGAGTAAAAGCTGATGTGAATCCTAAAAATTGTTCAGATGCTGAATATTTGGAACGTGAGGCCTAGAGAATTTCTTTACAGTTTGGATATAGAGTATTGAGAGAGCTGGTAAGTTATGGCCAAAGTTTGTGGCCTGAGCAACTGAGTAAATTGTGGTGCCATTCAGTGATAATGCCGATAATCTTTAAGTAATCTAAAACTATGCTGCTAATTGAATTGTAAAGAAATTCAGAGAATATCTTAGTGAAAAAACTTCTTTAATATGGTAATGTCTTGTTATTACAGTTTTAGGAGAAAAAAATGAAAAACCCAAGAGCAAGTAATCACCGTGACCCTGTGACTGATTCTTCTCGGATTCCCTTGTACCTGGGAGACTCAGATCCTCCTCTTCTCACACTTCTCTGTGATCTATGTCCTGACACTAATTGGAAACCCGTGCATTAGCTGTAAAGTGTGGTGGGACCACCATCTCCACACCCCCATGTACATTCTGCTGGCCAATTTTTCCTTCTTAGAGATTTGGCATGCCACTTCTCCTGTCCCCAATATGGTAGCCAATTTTCTCTCTGAGAACAACACCTTCTCCTCCGGCTGCTTCATCCAGTTTTACTTCTTCTTCTCCATGGGCACCAGTGAGACCTTCTTCTTGTCTGCCATGGCCTTTGACAGGTACCTTGCTATCTGCAGGCCCCTGCACTACCCCACTGTCATGACAGTTCAATGCTGCATCAGAATGGGAGCCTGCTGATGGGTGTATGGCTTCTCCTGTCTTCTCCTCCCAGGGCATCTCATCTCCCAGTTTCCTTTTTGTGGCCCCAATACAGTTGCTTCCTTATGAGGTTGTCCTGTGTGCCAGTTCCTGCCACTGAGATCGTCTGTGCCATCTTTAACTTAAATCATAATTTTCTCCACTTTCCTCTTCATTACCAACTCCTGCACTCTGGTTGTCAGAGCTGTGTTGAGAGTCCCCTCACCAGAAGGCCAGCATAACGCCTCCTCCACAGGTGGCTTCTGTCACGCGGTGGTGTCCCTGTTCTATGGCTCCATCACAGTGATGTATGTGAGACCAAGAGCAGGCAATCCAGCAGGAACTAAGAAAATTGTAACTTTATTTTATTCTGTGATGACTCTACTTTTCAATCCCTTGATCTACAGCCTTCGGAATAAGGAGATGAAGGAGGCCCTGAGAAAGCTGTTTAGGATTATAACATTGACTCAAAGACAGCCTCTCAAGAGCTAGAATCCATAGGTGTGTAGGACATGTTGTGATATAAAATTATAGAAGGTTAATGGTCTTAAGTAAATTTGAGAGACAAATACGTTCCCTATATCCCCTGGAATATTTTTAAGGATGCCTTTCAATGAAGCAAATAGCAAGTAAAATCTTACCAGAATTTGCATAAATCATTTGTACTAGGCTTTATTATATTAATATTCCTGTGTGTAGTGCATGGAAACAGGAAAATGCTGGACATTCTCGGGCATTTTTGAAGAAAAAGACATATATAACTCAGATGTCAACTGTCAGTTTCTATCTTTTGCAGATTTAGGTAAATTTGTCTCTGACTCCCAATTTCATAGTGATTAGATGTCTAGAGTCCCCACCACTATCTCCCTACACACACACACACACACACACACCATACAAACAGGTTCCTGCATGCTTCTTTCCTCCCACTCCTGAATCCACCGGCTGTCTTCTTTTGATCACATCAAACTGGATGTGAGACTCATCTCCTTCAATATTTTATCCAAAACCAAACTCATTCCAGCTTAGTGTAGATTTATTAACCTGACTATAGGCTGGAGTTAGGGAGAATCAGAGGAAGGGCCACCGTGCTGGACCACCCACTCAACCTCTCATATTATAGCTGGTGCTGCCTCTTTCTCTTTCTTACTCATCTTCTTCCCACCACCCACAAGAGTGACCAGAACATCTTTCACTTTCTTATTCAGAATAATTTTGTCCATATGTAGGCCCTTTGTGGTTTGAGATTCTTCCTCAAGTGGGCTTGTCAAAAATTTTCTTCTCAGGAAACCAAATTCTTGAACAAGACCTTGTGAAAACACTTTTCTCCAACTGGTTACTTTTCAAGTTGTTTTAGGTTCTTACAATTTGTTAGATTCCTCCTTTATCTTAGTACTACTCAGGAGCACTCAAAGAAAAAAATAAAGGTACTGAAACAGAATAGAGGTGAGACATGGAAACAAGATTACCTAGAAAAAACTTAATGACAAAATAATAATTCATATTTTAAGTGCTTTATGATTTTTAAAGTGCTTTTATCCCTGTATCAATTAGAATGAACACTAACCATGCAGTGAGGGTAGTGTGTGTGAGTCTGAGATAGAAATAAGATAGTATGGCCAGGGTCTAAATGAGGTGTATTACTTTCCAGTTAATTTCCAAAGTGGCCTGGAATTAGCATGCTATATCTTCATAAATGTATCTTACTCCAAGAGGGCACAATCTCATCTACTAGTGAAATTATGCCCAGTTCCACAGGAGCGCAAAAAGCTAGATTCACTTGTCTTCATTTTAGCTATGCATGGGAAATGAAAGTCAGGCTCTATGTGGGTGACAGCAAGAATTAGTTTAAAGTTTGGGTGTAGGGCTGAGGCTAGTCCATGAAGCCCCTTGTGTAGATCACAAGATCACAAAGCAGCCCCTCAGCTGCAAGTCTTGATCAGAAGTGCTTTCATGCACCTCTTCCTCAGGTGGGCCCCACACACACGTCACGGTGCACATTTCTGCTCCCAGGCACAAGCTGGGTGACAGTCACCACTCCCTCTGTTGGACAGGCTCCCTTATTCCAGGAACGACCTGTAGAGCCTTATACGATATCCTTTGGCAGAGGAGGGAAGAAGTCAACCAGTACAGCCTTCCCACATTCTTTCAATAGAAGTATTGAATGAAAGGGGAAGGCAAGTGTTTAACATTCCAACTGTCTTGAAAGAAATAGGGAGAAGATGGTAGGGATTAAAACATAGCACATCAATACTCATCAATTATCTCCTGAACTGAAAGTCAGAAATTTACTCTCACTCCAATACTTATGTTTCTGCCTATTTTTCTTTACTCAAGACTAGTAGATATTTGATGTGAATTTTAATAAAAGTAATTTCAAAAAGTGATTAAAATCAATAACAAATATTAAAATGGTGGCCAGATGCAAAGTGAATTTACAAAAGATAATCAGAAAGAAAATATAATGGAAGGGAAATGCTATTTATAACAACAACAAAGTGTTGTAGACCTCTAAATAAAATCACCAAAAACTAGTGAAGTGTATATGAAGAAAACTGCAAATACTTACCTTGAAACAGTAAAAGTTAATTAATTAATTAATTAATTAATTAATTAAGTGGAGATATCTACCATGTTTCTGGATATAATAAGTAAACGTAAATTTATCATTTCATTCCAAACAAATTGATAATTTAATGAAAATAAAATAAGGATAATCATACCCATTTAAATGTTCCATAACTGGATATTTATTAAGTGAATTATTGTGCATACAAATTATAGACTATCACACAGATATTAAAAATCGTGTTTTGAAATATGTTTGATGAGTTGGGAAAATGTTAATAATATAATGCTAAGTTTAATTTCTCTTTTTCCAAGATAGAAAAGACTTACATGATTATTTCCAAACTTATTTTGTAATCAAGAAAATATAGGAAGGAAACAAAATACATTTCATATTTGTAATCTTTTCAAAAAATTATCGGTGATTTTGTTCTGCTTCTTGATGTGTTTTACAAATTTACTATGATAAGCTTAATTTTTCTTACCAAATTAAAAAATGTTAACTCAGGGGCCGGCCCAGTGGCGCAGTGGTTAAGTTCGCACATTCCACTTCTTGGCTCCCCGGGGTTTGCCAATTCGGATCCTGGGTGGGGACATGGCACCACTTGGCACGCCATGCTGTGGTAGGCATACCACATATAAAGTAGAGGAAGATGGTCACGATGTTAGCTCAGTGCCAGCCTTCCTCAGCAAAAAGAGGAGGACTGGCAGTAGTTAGCTCAGGGCTAATCTTCCTCAAAAAAAAATAAATAAATGAGGGAAAAAAAGTTAACTCAAAAATCTCAACTTGACAGTTTAAAGAAGGCTTATTCTTTATTTCTAATTCTTCCCTCAGAGTGAAATGAGGAGTCTTGCTTCAGGAACTGAAGCTGAGTCAACATAGTGGGACTTTGGTCTGGAGTCCACATGCTGCTGACTGAAGCAGCCACTGAAAAACCTTCATCAGAAAATCTGGAAATAATTTGGGTGATACATCCTATCCCCAAAACTAAGTTCAGAATCAATATACTGAACACATACCTAATCCCTCAAGGACAAAATAACACACATAAAATACACACATACACAAACACACTTGTTATATCTTGTATTTCCTATAAATGTTTTGGAAAGTTGCTTGTTTCCCTGAGCTCATTTAAGACACAAGGTTGTGTGTTGGTGCAGCATGTGTTGTTCTGGGGACCTCGTCAGTGTCCTTCCAATAGCACAGGTGGTATAAACTCATCACATAAGTAGATTATTAAGTGGGACAGGAGTTCCTCCTTCTTGGTTTTGTGCTCTTTCTTCAAATCAGTTCTCCTTTATACCATCTACATTTCCTCCTATGGATCTCAACTCTTCAAGCTTCCTCATAGAACATCAGCCCTGGAGAATAATCTGAAATTGTAAATAAACCATACATCCACCAATAAATAAATTGTTAAGACCACTGTAGTATGTGTACATGATAGAATGTTTTAGCAGTATTAAAATAAATACTTATAGAGATAGTCCAAAAGTATGGGTAAAGACTTAAGATGTGCTATGAGAGTGAGAAAAATGAGATTCAAAATTGTTATACTATGATTATAAATACATTAGGAATAGGGAAAATGAAACAAGGTATTAATAACAATTTGATTTAGATGTACCAGTAGTGACATTAATAATTTCTCTGCATTTTTCATATTTGCCAATTTTTCTTAGTTTTGTTTTCTAAAATAGTCATTTAAATTGTATATAATTTTCTGACAGTGTAAATGCCTAGTCACATTCAAGGAGAAAACATCCTATAGTAGTATGCAACTTAATATGATTAAAACCCTTTATATGGGTGCAAACAGTGTTAATGGTGTTATTTTGCGGGTGAGAGTGCACTGAAAGAGGTATTTTGGGAGACATTTAGGCTGGTGGGTCTCAGGCCTTTGAAGCGGTCTCCCTGAGACAGTCTCCTTCTCAGTGTTCTAACTATCAGCGCTGTGTGTGGGAAAGCGACCTGATTTGTGTATTTGAACAAGCTTAATTCCTTCAATTGTTGTGTCTTTAGCTTTCCCCATATCCTTCCAGGCCTCTCTATTTATATATCCAGGAATCTTTCCTGATTTTCCACTTGAATTTCATCACATAACACAATGTGACTGAGATTGCCTTTAAGATCTTAGGCACAACGGATCCAGGTATTTGTGACAACATAGATGGAACTTGAAGACATTATGCTAAGTGAAATCTGTCAGACAGAGAAACACAAATTCTGTATGATCTCACTTACATGTGGGATCTAAAAAAAATAAACAAAACAAAAACCTCGTAGTAAAAGAAATCAGATTTGTGGTTACCAAAGCCATGGGAAGCAATTGGAGGAAGATGGTCAAAAGGCACAAACTTCCAGTTATTAGAATAATAAGTACTAGGGGTGTAATGCACAACATGATGTCCATAGCTAACATGGCTGTGTGATACATAGGAAAGTTGTTAAGAGAGTGGATCCCTAAGAGTTCTCATCACAAGGAGAAATATTTTTTCTTTTCTTGTTATTGTATCAATGTGAGATGATAGATGTTAAACCTATTGTGGTAATCATTTCACAATATATGTAAATGAAACCATCATGCTGTACACCTTAAACTTACATAGTGATATATGGCAATTATTTCTCAATAAAACTGGAAAAAAAAATTTTTAAGTGGAATGAGGGGACTTCAGTCAGACAGTGAGGAACCAGAAGAGGGATTAAAGGACCCAGAAACTCTGAGGACTTAGGCTATGGAGAGGAGCCTTGGAAGAAGCTTAGACCTGCCCACTGCTCTCATTTTACTGTTTCATCTATTAACTAGAGTAAAGGAGGAGGTGGTGAGAAACTGACTTCCAACTGGTCAAGTTCAGAATGAGGTCAACAAGCTTGTTCACACACTCTACAAATGTCTCTGAAATTGGCTACAGATTTCCGTGTTACAACCCACCGCCTTTGTCCCTCTATTATAACATTGGAAAACAATGGAGAAGGGGCTCAGTGGAAAAAAATATATAGATTTGGCAAGTCTTCTATACAGAAAACTGTGAAAGCTTATTGAGAGAAATTCAAGAAGACAAATTAATGGTGAGAATATGCTACATCCATGGATTATAAAAGTAACTACTGTGTAGATGACAATAATTCTCCCCACTCAAAGCAATCTCAAGCAAAATTCCAGCAATAATTTTTGTGCAAATTGAAAAGTGGATTCTAAATTTATGTGAAAATACAATGAGCTAAGACTACCAAAAAAGTTTAAAGAGAAATAAATTAGGAGGACTCACCTTATGAGATATCAGACATTATAAAGCTATGATAATTAAGAGAATGTGCTACCAGTGAAATAGGTACAAAAAGACAGATGGAATTAAATAGATAATCCAGAAACCAAACCATCATATATAGACACTTAGTTTATGATAAAATTAGGACTACAAAGCAGGGGTGGAATGAAGGTTCTTTTACCAAAAAGAAAAAAATGTCTAAGTCAAATGGATTTTCATGTGGAAAAATGAACTTTGACCTCTATTTCAAACCATACACAGAAATTAAGCCCGGGATTATTGCAGATCTTAAATGTGAAAGGTAACATAATAAAGCTAGTAAAAAATAAAGTAGAATGTTTTCATGCCTTTGAAATAAACAAAAAAGAATAACTGTACAGGAACTTGATTGATAAATTAAACACATTAAAATTAAGAACTCCTACTCATTAAAAAAATTATGAGACTGGAAAAATAAGTCACATAAATGGGAGAAAAAATTTGGAATACAGATAACTAATAAAAGGCATGTTTTCAGAATGTTTTTTAAATATTTAAAGTAATAACAAAATTCCTAATAGAAAAATGTGCAAGACCCTTAAAAAATCATTTTGAAAAAAGAATATAATCCAATTATAACACAGTATGTGTTTTCCTAAATGATTTTTAAAAAAACTGACATAATCAAAGACTGGCACAAAATACAGAATGATGAGGATTATCATATACTACTCATGAGAAGGTACATTTGGGTAACCATTTTGGAATACTCTTTGATGCTGTTTGTTAAAATTCAAAATATGCATTCTCTAGGATCCAGAAATTTCTTGTATATACAACATATATTCTTGCAAGCATACACCAAGAGACATGCAGAATACTATTCATTGCAGCACTGGAGCCCCAAACTGGAAACAACCCAAATGTCCCTACAATAGAGTGAAGACTTGTGCATATTCACTCAGAGGAATATTATACAATAGTGAAAACAGATGAACTACAGCAATATGAAAGACCACAGATAAATCTCACAAATTTAATTATCAATGCAAAATTCCAAACACAAAACAGACACTTTCATGATTTGATTTCAAAATCAGGCAAATTGAGGGTATTAGAAATAAAGACAGAGGTTATTTTGGAGAGAGAAGTAGTAATAGGAAAGACCACAGTGAGGCTTCTGGGACCCTAAGTAGTGTCCTATTTCTTTTAGTCAGGTGTCAGTTAAATGGTGTGTGCATTATTAATAATTCAGTGAGCTGTGTAATTACAATAGGCATGCTTTTACGTACAATATTTCAAACTTTAAAAAAAACAAAACCCTTAAGCCAGATCATTTTATTCTCTGCTTAAACACCTCCCCTGACCCTTTCTTAGAGTGAAAGCCAAAGTTTTTACAATAGCTTACATGCCCTAAATGGTCTGCCCTCATCTGTTTTCTCTCTGCCATCATGTCCTACTACTTTCTCTATTGCTTACACTGCTATAGCCACACTGGCCTCCTTGCTGTTTCTCCAACATGTTATGCTTTCTTATCCCTCTGGTTCCCATGATTGACAAATCTTTTTGCCTGGAACACAATTCCTCCAGATATCCATAAAGTTTGTTCTCTCACTTCAAGACATTGTTTAAATGTTACCTTCTCTGTGAGGCTTTCCTTACCACTCTATTTAAAATCATAGTCCCCCATTCTAACATTCTCTCCTAACTCCTTGATTTATTTATTTATTTATTTTTTAAAGATTGGCGTCTGAGCTAACAACTGTTGCCACTCTTCCTTTTTTTTTTTCTGCTTTTTCTCCCCAAGTCCCCCCAGTATATAGCTGTATATTTTAGTTGTGGGTCCTTCCAGCTGTGGTACGTGGGATGCCGCCTCAACGTGGCAGTGCCATGTCTGCACCCAGGTTCAGAACCAGCGAAAACCTGGGCCACTGCAGTGGAGCACACAAACTTAACCACTCGGCCACGGGGCAGGCCCCTGATTTATTTTTTATATTATTTTCTAGTATACTATATAATTATCTTATTTATGTTATTTATTTTCCTCTCCCTCCAATAGAATGTAGGTACTGTGAAGACAGGACATTTGGGGTTGGTTTCTACAATATCCCTGGGATCTGAAATAGTGATTGGAACATGGTTAGATATTCAATAAATATTTGTGGAGTAACTGAACACCAATTAAATTTCTTGAACTGCCAATTCTTTTTTTCCAGCTTTATTGAGATTTAACTGACATATAACATTGTGTATGTTTAAGATGTATAATATGATGATTTGATAAACATATGTATTGTGAACCAATTACCACAATAAGGGTAGTTAAGACCTCCAGCACCTCGTATAATTGCCTTTTTTTTTTGGTCATGGGAACATTTAAGATCTAGTTTGTTAGCTTCCAATTATATAATACAGTATGGTTAATTATAGTCACCGTGCTGTACATTAGAACTTATTCATCTTATAGCTGGGAGTTTATACCCTTTGACCAACATCTCCCCATTTCCTTCATTCCTCTATCCCTGGCAATCACAATTCTACTTTCTGATTATATGAGTTTGAGCTGCCAATTCTTTTTGCCCTACATAAAATGCAACTCAAATATTAGTAACAAACTATGCAAGTACAGATATTTGATGGACAAAGAATGATTTCTTCTTCTTCAAAATAGATACAGGGACTCTAATGGTAGAACTTCCTATTGTACCTATTATGACAATCCCAGGAATCCTCAGGAATACACAGGTACTAGAGAAGAAGGAAAAGATAAAATCAACTTCTACATCTTCACTATTCTTTGGGGAATACTAAGACTTGATGTTTGATTATAAGTAAGTGAATATTCAAACATTATCTCCTCTTTTGAACAAATATTTTCAAATCATCAAGAGAAAAAGACCCAAATCTCAAAAGGTCATGATGCAAAGAAATAGGCATATATATATATATATATATA
This sequence comes from Equus quagga, assembly GCF_021613505.1. Classification (NCBI taxonomy): domain Eukaryota; kingdom Metazoa; phylum Chordata; class Mammalia; order Perissodactyla; family Equidae; genus Equus; species Equus quagga. Next base: position 29,125,362 of record NC_060268.1, on the reverse strand, counting down.
TACCTTCATCCGGCTTTCATTTTGACCATAAACTTGTGCTCTGAAGCTGGAGAAAAAAATATCTTGTAGGTTCACTCTTTGCAATCCATGAGCGATTACACACTGGATCGTGCAATTTCTTGGAAGCCTCTCACATGCCTTTTGCTCGGTGAAGTAATACTTCATCTCCCTATTAGAACATCCTCTTAGCATTCATTGAAGGACTGACTGGAAACCGTGTAACATGGGAGCTACAGGTGCTCCAATTTTTTGCATTAATAATTTAATAGGAAGCATTTTATTCTTACCTTCGAGAAAACTGAAAATATTTCATTCGAACGAAATGCTGGCAAAAAATAAACCCTGAAGGTATGAATTTCCTTCTTGTTTCCCTGAGTTCTGTAGGATATTTTGTACTTAATTTATATATCCCTCTAGAAGATAGGTAAGATATATATACAAAGAGGCCTAGAATTTCAAGTGAAGATGTACATTAACTGATACATTGCTGGAGAAGGATTATTTTGATTATTTATTTTTTTTGCTTGGTAAGTAAAGGAAATATGGCAAATCCCTCTTTCCAGAGATATCTTCCTTCCCAAGCCCATATATTGCTTTTTAGTTCCATTAGATTAATGAGCCCTGGTTTACTGTGGATTAATTCTTTTTGAAGCAACAAAACTTTTCAGCATATATGAGTTTTTGTTGTTATTTTTGTTGCACATACAGGATTTGCTCTAAACTCTGGCATTGGACAATTACTATCCCCAGGTAATATTCTCAAACAAGCAGGGTATGTGTCAATAATGATTTGAAACAAATCCTTTGTTGATGATCATTCTCTAAGTAAAATAAATTAACTGAGATGGCTGAAAGTAGGGTCTTGAGTAAATAGGACACAAAAATGTCTAACGGACAAAAAGGCAGTTCATTGTAATGCAAAAATATGTTTCAAACAAGGTATTAGGAGACATGAATCCTCGAAAGTCCTGTGTGAATGAATGAATTTTTCTTTAAAATATTAGCAAACTGTTTTGGATAAGCCATAGAGCAAAGGATTTTGCTGACCTGATTTACTACATCCTTGTTTATACAATCCTAGTGGCAATGAGAAACAATAAATAGCAGTCCTTCCAATTTAGATAACATCTCAATCATCAAATAAAAGAGTTAGCCATCTACATGGTCTGACCTAGGAATCCTGATATTATCTTCCTATAAAAAATATGTCAAGGGACTTCCCTAACTCAGGATCTTGGATTCCCACCTTGAAAACACTTCCTTGATTTACTAAATATTCCTTATAAAATGCAAAAATATTTTCAGGAGTGAAAAACAAATGAAAATTCAGCAAAAATATATGACTTTTACTGTTAACCTCTTGATTATAAGCTCCATGAATGCAAGATCTTTCATATCCACAGCTGTTTCTCCAACAATTAAGTGACCACTTGACACAACGAAGAAGTTTAAGAAATATTTTTGAATTAGTTACTTTGCCTAATGTAATAGTTCATAGTAGGTTCCTGAGGAGGAAAATTGAGTTTTGATTCAATAACAACTACTTGGGATGGAAGTAGTCAAAGAGAGAGAGAGGCAGGAAGTTCCTTATTTCAGATTTGCCCAAATAGGAAAGGCCTAGATGGGGCTTAGTGAGATGTAAAAAGATACTGAAGATCTGTCCAAAAGCGAGAAAAAGGAACATGTGGAAAGAGCTGTGAAGAAAGGAATACGGAAATCCTCACGAAAATGTAAAACCTATCTTTCCATTTTCCTTGCAGCCAGTGTGACTAGGGCTACCTGGTACAGGCACGCTGAACTTAGCCACAGTCACTCAGACCAGCTGCTCTCCCTTAGGTCAGTTGACAAAATGGGCATATCTAGTGCGTGAAAGTATAGCAAAATATCTAGCCAGAGCAATTTAGAGACCAAGGTGTAGAACTCTTTCTCAAAGTGTATAGTGCATCCAGTAGCCTAAAAAGGAAAAGAAGCATTTTTTATATTAAACAGTGGTATAGATACATGAAATAGCAGAAAGACGATATACCCTGGAATGATAGAGGTATTTTTTAATATCATTTAAAACACCATGAGTAACCTGGAGGAACTGAAAATGAAAATCAAGATTAATTTGTGTCCTGTCATGGCACTACATTGAGACAAAGTCTTTTAAAATATCTTGACTTTTTTTTTATTATATCAGTTATAAATCATAAAGAATCAGGTATCCATAGTACTGTTGAAAGAGGTTCACGTGCACAAAAATGTAGTATCAATAGTGCCGGTAAATAGATGAAAGAGTAGACTAATATAGGTAATTTAGCAGAATCACAAAAGTTTGCATTCCTACTATCTAGTCTAGTGTCTTTAGAAAGGTAAAAATTTGTCTCTGATTCATGTTTCCCTCTTTTCTATTATTGTGACTTTTGAAAGTTAAATATGTTCAGAGGCTGAGTCATAAAAGTCAGTTTTGCTGCTTAAGCAAAGTGTGTTTACTACTTTATGAAACAAAAGATTTTAAAATTTGGTGTTTTCAGGAAAAACCAACATACTCCACTAAAATGCAATAACCAATGTCATCTCCATGCCTTCCCGACTAATGAATGTGTCCAGCAGAGAAACCACCAGCTCCATCAGCCACTTCATCCTCATGGGCTTTCCCTCAAGCCCAGAAATTCAGTTCCTCTACTTTGGGCTCTTCTCAGAAGCCTATATCTTGACCCTGTTGGGGAATGCAGCCATCATCTGTGCTGTGTGTTGGGACTGGCGTCTTCACACTCCCATGTACATCTTCTTGGGGAATTTCTCTCTCTTGGAAATATGTTATGTTACTACAACCATCCCTAACATGTTGGCTAACTTCCTGTCCACTAGCAAGTCCATCTCCTTTGTGAGTTGTTTTACACAGTTCTACTTCTTCTTCTGTTTTGGGTATGATGAAGGCTTCTTCCTTTGCATCATGGCCTTTGACAGGTACCTTGCCATCTGCCGTCCTCTACATTACCCACACATTATGTCTAAGCAGCTATACACTGGTCTTGTCATCTTCGGATGGTCATGTGGGTTCATCCTCTTCCTAACCCCAGTTGTTCTCATTTCACAGCTGCCCTATTGTGGTCCAAATATCATCAATCATTTTGTGTGTGATCCTGTCCCATTGATGATGCTGTCCTGTTCTGCAGACATCATCACTCAGCTCACTTACTCTACTTTCAATGCTGTTTTCATGATTGGAACCCTTCTCTTTATCCTTTGCTCCTATGCTCTGGTGATTCTGGCTGTACTCCGGATGCCCTCAGAGGCTGGCAAACGCAAGGCTTTCTCAACTTGTGCTTCTCATCTGGCAGTTGTCACCTTGTTTTATGGCTCCATTTTGGTGATGTATGTTAGTCCTGGATCAGGACATCCAGTGAAAACTCAGAAATTCATTACCTTGTTTTATTCTGTGATAACACCTCTATGCAATCCTCTAATATATAGCCTCAGGAACAAGGAAATGAAGGCTGCTCTGAGGAAAATGTTCAGGACTGAACAAGGTGTCCATAAAATATAAATGAGAGCCAAATTCCATCTCTCAAATGCAACTTATGCTAATAAGACATGAGTGATATATTTAACTATAAATTCATTGTTTTATCAAGAAAGAAGTATAATGAGGATCCATTATAATCTTAAACACCACTCACCACAAAATTCAGCAGTGTTATTTCAGGAATATATTTTAACGAATGAATTCAATTTTGTTTTGAAGTTAATATCAAGTGAGCGAAATTTTACATACCTAAGCCAACTATTCCCTCTACATGTAATTCACTTTCTAACAAGAAGACAGAGTTCTGCTTTGTATAATCTAGTTGAATCAACCAATACACATGTAGTAGAGATCATAAATTTCTTTGAGGATTAACACTATAAGCCAATAATTCTCCACTGGAACATATTGACTGATAAAGAAGGCTCAAGTTTGAAGGAAGTCCACTTGCTGGAGTGTAGCATGTGTCGTTACTTTCAGAAAAAAGACTAATAGCCTTAGTGGGATATTAGTGATTTTTCAGAGCACACAGGACAAGGATTAGGAATTTAAAGTGCATTAGTTCCCTGGAATATAGGAAGGATAAGAGCTAAACATAAAGACCAGGGCGTTATTCAGGGCATAACTCACTGCAGGGTAAATCCAGTTTAAACAACAGCTTCTGGTACCATATGTGGTTTAGTGTTAGTACTGTGTGACTTATTTTAATACTTCCATAAGCATCCTTAAAACCATTTCTATATAATGTTTAATTAACATTGTTGCTTTAGCTATGACTTTTATTTTGTACTGTTACCACTTTTTTCAAACATGACTCCACAAAACATAATTAAAAGGAATCATCATATAAAGTGCAATTTATAGGATTTTAATTTGTAGTCTTCAAGAAGTCATTTGCTACACAAAGTGAGGTGCAGCAACAATTGGATTTCATTTATTAAGGAACCTGGGTTGAGAACATTATCTGAAATTGAATGGCAGGATTTCTAAGTTCTGAAAAGTCACTGTCTTTATTCTGCTTCAATAAGAAAAAATTAAGTAGCTAAACAATTGCTTGTAAACTACTTTGAATTGGAAGAAAATATAAACAATTTTTAACTTCACACAAACTAATTTCAATGGTAGGTTTAAAGTGCTGATAATTTTAATGCTGATTTTCATCTCTGGAGCTTAAGGAGTGTCCATGCCAGTTCCATTCATCTTTCTTAATTATATAAGAAAAAGGGATAAGAATTAATGATTCTTAATATGAAGGTATACAGTGCCTGTATTTGTGATTGTCTTTTATAATTATTAGTTAATTATTCACCAAGTTTTCCTCACTCATCTTAAATTCTACCTCATTTAAGTTTGCCACCACTTGATAGATTTGTAAATTATCTGGTATATTAAGAAGCATTTCCTTAAGAGATAGACCTACCCTTATTGCATCAATATCTTTTCTTTGGTTAGTACCTATGACTTCATGGTGGGAAGTGAGGTTTCATAAACCAGCTGACAAGAAGGAAAAGAACGTCAGGCTTGGTTCACAGACAGATTGTCAGAATATATAATAGCGCAAGGATGAAATGTACTACTGCTGCACTACAGCCCCTTTAAGGGCTGTCCACAGAGTGTAGTGGAGGAGGAAATCCTCACAAAGCAAAGAGCTGGGAGAAACCCACTTAGTTATCTACTTTTGTATGGTGGGAGAAATAGCCTGCTACACAAGATAAGGATAGTCACAGACTAATGACTCCTGCAAAAATTTTCACTGATTGATCAGCGACCCATAAGGAACCAGATAGGAAAATCAGAGCCAATGAAGGTTGAAGAGATAGCATATGGATGAACATATGAAAGTGAGCACAAAGTATGCAGATCTAAATCAATGTTCATTGGTGAGGATCCTCCACAATGGAGGCATTCAACAGCCAGGTAGAAAGAATGAGTCATCTAGGATGTCTTGGGCAGCTCTGACCTCCTTCACCTCAGTGCTTACACAAAGTGCTCATGAAGAGAGTGGTAGGGATGCAGGTTATGCATGAGCCACAAAATATAGGCACTCTCTTATCAAAGCTAGTTAAGCCAGTGAGATACTGAGGATGAAGCCTCAATGAAAGACCAAGATTAAGCCCTCAAAATGGTTTAATCCTTTGAGAAAACCAACAAGCAATAAGCAATAAATTGATGACATCAAATTCCTGTCATTATGGCAAGTGCAAAGATTTGTCCTTTCTGTGACTGTATTTTTTTTTTCTGGATGTGGGTTAGACTTCCTTTTCTACATAGCCTCTGTCTGCACCACGATATTCATGCTTACAGAATACCTGATTTACTAATATGGGATCCCTGCATAACATTACCACCCCATGAAGTGAAACAACAGGTACATGATCATAAGATTCACTGGCCCTACCACATATGTGGAAGCAGTCTACTTGATAGAATTTTTCGATAGTGTTGTTCAGGAATTCCGACTCCTGGTTACCCTGTTTACAGCAGAGAGGAACCCTGCCAGGTCTTTCTGCACCATCCTCTTACCCTCCAATGCTATATCAGACAATGCTCTACTGCTATTCATAGGGTTTTCATGGCCTATTTTTATGGAAGAGGGTAGCCAGATCCTTTTTCCTAGTCTGTCTTAGTCTGAAAGTTCTGCTGAAATCTGTCCACTATGGGTGACCCTGCTGGTATTTGAAATACTGGTGGCATAGTTTTCAGCATCACCACAACAAGCAGTGGCTACAGTATGACAACCGACAGATGAGAGATGTGGTTCTGGGTTGCTTGATAGAATACAGGAATGCAATATTAAAGTCTAACCACAATTCCTCAACCTAGGCATTATTGACATTATGGGCTGAATAATTCCTTCTTGTGGGGAGCTGTCCTGAGCAGTGTAGAATGTTTAGCAGAATTCCTGGCCTCCACCTGCTAGATATCAGTAGCAGCCCCTACTGCTATGGGTATGACAAGTTGACTACCTACAATGTCTCCAGACAGTGTCAAATATCTCCTGGTGGGTGGGGGGAGCCACCTCCATTTGAGAACCACTGGGTAAGTAAAGATATCAATTTGAGGCTCCACTCCAAGTTTTGGACTCTGTCCTCAAAAAAGTATTACACACATTTAATCAATGGCCAATAAAAGGGGCTTCACCCCCAGCAGCTAAAATTATATCAGTCTGAGAACTAAGAAAATAAAGTAAGTTTGGCTCATAATTCCCAGTGATTCACTTGCAGAATTTGTTCTTGCTTCCTCTGCAAATTTAAATTCTGCCATATAAATTATGGTTACAAGAATGTGAGGAGGAGAATCTTGTATGAGGGGACCAAGTAAGAGTTCCATTAAACCTGAAGCTATGACCACTTCTATTTGGAACCCTCTTGTTGGTGGACCAACAGAAGGGATTCATTATACTGGTCAGTGTAATCTATTATAATTAGCCATGGTTGCTCCTTCATAACAAGGATGAGGGAAGCATGTTTAGAATTGAGAGCATTCATGGGGCTTCTTGTGGTGCTTTCATGCCCAGTGATATCATTGAAGAAAATACTATGCACACAGCTTGACAAGGGCAAAGCAACTAAGGGCTCAGAATCCTTAGAGATAAAGCTCTAGATGACCCCAGCAGATGAGCAACTTAGAGCATCTGAATTGCTCGTCAAAGATGAGGGACATATACAATGGGTGGCAAAGGAGGAAGATGATGGGTACTTGTGATGGCTACTAATAACCATTCTACATGGAGTCATTTTTATAGATTTCAGGCTACCAGTACCTTGAAGATGCAGAAATAAAATGGACATAATACAGGGAGCAAATGGATTTGAATAGTTCAAGAAGTAGGGGACTATAGCAAAGCTTTTGGTGTCCTGCATTACATCTATTCAGCCCAACTCTATTTTCAGTTATAGCTGCCTGGACAGTTATAAGCTTGGACTCATAGTGATAGTGTTAACCTCAAGAGTTCCACACATCTTTTCACTTTCCGACTTGGAGCCTTTTCCAAAGCCTCTGGGGCCCAGTCAGCTAGAGAGCAAATGCAATCAGAAGATAAAGAAAGTGATAACACAGAGACAACCATCCACCTAATGGGCAGGGGGTGCCAGTGTAAAAGCGCCCAGCTTCTTAGACATGCTGGTAGAATCAATTCCCTGATGTCCCTGTTGCCTACATCAGAGACCTTGAATAAGATGACGTTAGCTCTTCCTGCTTCCAAGTCTCACTCTCACTGCTCTCTATTCCTCCTTCCTAGGTAATCCCAAATAAATGATGCACCTGAGTCTTTATCCGAGGTTCTGACTTGGGGAACCTAAACGAAAACAAATATTAACTGTGATCTTTTGCAGTGATCCCTCTAACAAGCAGAACACATAAATGTTCCTACTGCCAATTTTACACTATTTCCGTTCTTAGACCTTCCATCTTAGCAAATTAGGTATTTATCTTCCTTTTCATAGGCAACCTCTACACTATTCCCTTGAGCCCATCCTCTCATACATCTTTGTACACTCTAATAGTTACCTTATCTTTCTCCAGAGTCATCAAACTTATACTTTTACCTTTCCAAAGTCACCTTCTTCAAACATAAGAGACAGGGAAGGTGAGGGATTGAGAGAGAGCCTGAGAAGAGAAACTCTCTCTCTGGAATGGATTCACCTTTAGTTGTCCACATTTTTCCTCTATATCTAGATGACATGAAAAAAGAGTCTACAGTCAAACTCCACTTCATCTCTCATGCACCCATCAACCCACTGTGCTCTGATTTCCCACTTCCTCTGCTCTGCTAAAAATGTTATTCTTCATGTTTCTGTTGAGGAATAACAATAATAATCATATGGATATTTTCTTTTAGGTATAAAAGAGTCTTAGTAACTCAGATTTCCAGATCTGCCCTCACTTTCATTAGCCAACCTCATCTTACAACAGAGTAAATGTACACTTTACATTCTTGTGACTTCCCCCATTAATTTAGTGTGAAAATCTCTGTTACAGCCTGGAAACAAAGTTTCTTAGGATCAGTTGGAGCCCTTTGTGAATAAGAGTAAAGGTAAAAAAGTTGAAAAATGTGTGTTACCCCACAATTGCAACTCAAAATCTAGTTAATTTTGAATTTATGTTGTCATGGAATTAACGGAAGTCTAAACCAACATTTCTCAAACTTTAATATACATATCAATCACCTGTGAGCCTTTTTAAAATGCAGATTCTGCATTGGTAGGTACAGAGCAGGAGATTCTGCATTTCTGAGAAGTTCCCAGGTGACATTCCTGCTGCTGATCCATAGATTACACTTCAAGTAGCAAGGGTGTATTCATGACCTAATTAAAATGTCAGAGGAAACAAGTTCCTGAATATGAAAGCCTTAATAATATCTCCAATTGACCCATATCAATAGGAAAAAGTCAGAATTGGGAGAAATTATTGTAAATGAATGTTTCTCTTTCACAGTAGGGTAAAGAGATAGACATCACTGGATTTCTATTAAACTCTACTAAGATTCTGTCAGCTAAATAGCATCTTTATTGTTACCTCCTGAAGAGCAATGGTTATTATATTTTATTAATGCTGAATGTGTATTAAGTTCTGTTAGCCATAAAATTGCCAATGTGGTACAGTGTGATTTATCATACTGTTATATAAATAACAAAAAGCAAATACTTCATACTGCAAATTTATGTATATATGTGTTGCAATATTACAATGCACGCATATAAAAGATATTTCTTATATATTTGTATTTTTCTCAACTATTTTTGAAATATAGTTATGTTTATACATGCATTCTGTATTCACTTATTTTAACTACTTTATTTTCATCATGTGACTATACCACAATTTATTCATCCATTTTTTCATTGACTATTCAGATTGTTTCTAGCTGTTATTGTTGTAGTTTTGTTGTTATTGTTTTGTTTTTTTTAGCTTGGGGTTTTATTAATGCTGCTACAAACAATACTGAAATAAACATTGCTATTTTAGATTTCCATTTGCACATATTTGAGATTTTTCCTCTGATATATATCAAGAAATGAAATTTCTGGGTCAAAGAGCATGACCATCTTCAAATTTGTTAGATAATGCCAGATTGTTATGAAATGCGGTTGAAGCAATTTACTTCTCATCATAAGTGCATGAGTCCTGAGTTCTAAACTTTCCCACCAGTACTTGATATTTGAGACAAAACAGAAAATAATATAAATACAAATTGGGAAACTTTTTTATTACTCTCACTTATTCATTTATTTAACACATATTTGCTGAGCACGTGCTATGTGCAAGGACCTGTGATATGCACTGAGAATACAGTGGTGAGGTAAACTGGACCTGCACATTCTTGTAGAGGTTACAATCTAGTATAAATCCTAAATAATATTTAAAGTAGCCAGATAAATAAACATCAAAGTAAAACTTCTATATGTGTTATAAGGAAAGGTACATAAAGCTCTAACACCATCCAATAGCAAGGGAGTGGGGAATTCTCTCCCAGTCTTCATAGTACAGGAAGATTTGGGGGAAAACCTGGATTTACCTTGAGTTGAGATTTGAAAAATGAATAAAATTACTTACGTGAAGGGAGATGACGGTGGAAAGAACACTTTGGGCACAAGGAATAGAATGTGACATGATTTAATCTTCATTTTTGAAAAATTAACTCTGACCACAGTAGAGAAGATAGTTTAGAGAAGGACAAGGGCTTATGTGAAACCAATTATTAGGCAAGTATGTTTGTTCTAAAAGGAGATAGTAGCAGTCTATAGGTAGAGCTGGTGGTGGAAATGGAAAGAAATGTATACTCATGATATCTTCGGGAGGTAAAATAGTCAGGACATATCTAAAGATTGGAAATGGAGATGGTGGTCAAGGGGATTGTCACAGATGCTCTCAGTGGTTTGCCGTGTCCCTCATCTTTAGTTCTTCAGTGCATGCCAGCCTGACTTTGAACTGCCAACACTTGCATTTCTTTGTCTGAGTGCTTTCTCTGATCACAGAAGCCTGCTTTTGCTCTTTCTGCTGTAGACTCGGCGTGCTGAGGAGCGAAAGCTCCTTGGGAACAGTCCTTAACTAATGATTATTAGGAATGGGTGTATGAATATCCTTTATCTTTCAGGTAGGATGTTTCTGAGATGAATTTTCTACTCTGGCTTCCAGAGTTTTTTCCAGGATTAAGCCCCAGTTAACCATTCTTCCCTTATCTGTCTCACTTCCCCACTCTCTGACCAGAGAATCTGTCACCTTCCACTAATCTACCCATATGAATCCTTGACTATAGATCTGCTTCCAGGATACCCATGTAGTTCTCACGAATGAGAGTCTCATTCCCTTAGGGACACGAGAGGAGAATCAGGTTTGAGAAATTCTTTAGATAAGTTTTGGAGTTTCACATACCTTTGAAACATCCAGGTAAAAATATCATCTATTAGTCAGACATAAGAACCATGTAGTAGTTCTCATCTGGAACTCTGAAGATGTAATTTGTAATTTGATGGAATCATTGGCAAATAAATGGTAACCAAAGCTGTTGGGAATGAAATAACCTAGGAGATAGATTAGCACTAAAAGATATGATAGCCTGGAACCCAGGTCGCAGAAAATCAGTGTTTAATGACCAAATAGAAGGAATGAACTCAAAATTAGATGGAGGAGATACAGTCAAAAAGATGAGAACTATCTGGGAAATTAGCAAAGAAATCAAGATAGAATTTCATACCTCACTCTGGTCAGAATGGCTATAATTAAGAAGACAGGAAGCAACAAATGTGGGAGAGGATGTGGAGAGAAGGGAACCCTTGTTTACTGCTGATGGGAGTGCAAACTGGTGCAGCCACTGTGGAAAGCAGTATGGAGGATCCTCAGAAAATTAAGGATAGATCTACCACATGATCTAGCTATCCCACTGCTGGGTATTTATCCAAAGAACTTGAAAACACAAATGCATAAAGATACATGCACCCCTATGTTCATTGCGGCATTATACACAATAGCCAAGACTTGGAAGCAACCTAGGTGCCCAGAAAGGGACGAATGGATAAAGAAGATGTGGTATTCATACATGGTGGAATAGTATTCAGTCCTAAGAAGTGGTGAAATCCGGCCCTTTTTGACAACATGGATGGATCTTGAGCGTATTTTGCTGAGTGAAAGAAGTCAGAGGGAGAAAGTCAAATACCATATGATCTCACTCATAAGTAGAAGATAAAAACAACAACAAACAAACACATAGCATTGGCGATTGGATTGGTGGTTACCATAGGGGGAGGGGGGAGGGAGGAGGGCAAAAAGGGTGATTAGCTCACATGTGAGGGGATGGACTATAATTAGTTTTCTGGTGCTGAACATGATGTAATCTACACAGAATTCAAAATATATTATGATGTACATCCAAAAGTCAATCAATTAATTAATTAAAATAAATAAGTAAATAAGTAATTTTATAAAAGAAAAAAAAGATAGAATTTCTATTCTCATTGAAAGCAAAGGAAAATTATATTTCAAGGGTGAATAGCCATGCTGAATGCCTTTTTTTCCAGACAAATTTGATTTTATTTTTTCTCAGCTTTATTGAGGTATAATTGACAAATAAAATTGTATATATTTCTAGTGTATAATAATGATTTTATATACATATATATTGTGGAATTATTACCACAATCAGATTAATTAACACATCCATCATCTCACATAGTTACCTTTTTTGTATGTGTGGTGAAAACACTCAAGATCTATTCTCTTAGAAAATTTCAAGTATACGATACAGTATTAATAACTAGTCACCATGCTGGACATTAGATCCCCAGAACTTATTCATCATATAATTGAAAGCTTCTACCCTTTGAGAAGCATCTCCCTTTTTTCTCACCCCCAGACACTGATAACCAACATTCTACACTCTAGTTCTATGAGTTCAAATTTTGGGGGGGACTCCACATATAAATGAGATCATACAGTATTTGTCTTTCTGTGTCTAGTTTATTTCACTTAGCATAATCTCCTTTAGGTTCATCCATGTTATTTGAAATGGTAGCATTTCCTTCTTTCTCATGGCTGAATAATATTCCAGCATGTGTGTGTCAAATTTTCTTTATCTATCCACTGATGGGCATTTGTGTTGTTTCCATATCTTGGCTATTGTGAATATTGTTGCAGTGAATAGGGGAGTTCATATATTTCTTCAAGACAGTGATTTGGTTTCCTTTGGATATATATCCAAAAGTGGGATTGCTGGATTATATAGTAGTTCTATTTTCAGTTTCTTGAGTAATCTCCATACTGTTTTCCATAATGGCTATGCCATTTTACATTCCCATTAACAGCGTACAAGGTTCCCTTTTCTCCACATCTTTACTAGCACTTATCATTTGTCTTTTTGATAAAAGTCATTCTATCAAGTGTGAGGTAATAGCTCATTGTAGTAAAAATCAAATCTAACTTCAAAAGATGGGAAATTACTGATCTCAGGTCAGTTATCAAACGATGCAGTTTGTTCAGTGAGCCTCTTCTCTCCCTCCTCCCAAATAACGGAAGGGAGTGTGAAAGACTTCAGAGCCATATACATTACCCCAGAAAAGCAGCATGAAAGGGAAGGTCCTCTGTGTCCTGAAATGTACTGCTCACAGAGGCCAGACCCACACAAAGCATGTGATGTTTCCAAATCTGTTCCTACCCAAAAAGAAGATCCAAGAAAGTTGGATTCACTCCAGGTGGGCCACTTCATTTTAATTGCTTTCAGGTCCTAGTTTTTGCCCAGTGACCAAAGTCAAAAACCCAGTCAGGATCTAGTCACCTTCAGTAGTTCTTAGATTAGTTAATTAATGGCTCCTTGGTCCTGAAGGAAAGCTTTTCTTTTTTGCCATTGCACAAAAATAATTTGTCTTACCTGGCAATGGATGAGCTCAGGATTATCCTGGCATACTGAGGTTACATGGTTCTAACACTCCCAGAGTGTTAGGGTCTTGGACCAGTTACCTCCTAAAATTAAGCTGATCAGAAGATAATAAGCTCACTGGAGATGTCACAGAGCCTCTGTTTCCATGCCACTGATTGTTAGAAGAGAAGGCAGAGAAAGGCAGAAGAGAAAGGAAAGAAAAGAGAGAAAGATGCAAGAAAAGTTGAAGAATAATAGAAAAATATACAGTGTCAACCTTTGAGTGAAGAAATGTGTTGAAACTTCTGGGTAAAACAACTTTTTCAGAAAGATTGACTTTCCAACATTTTCTTGGACAGATATGGTTTCATTGAAGAACGTATTCTGAGCTACATCTCATTTTAGACTAAGAGTAAAAGGATCAGGACTTATTTGGAAATACACAAACTATTATAATATCAAGAAGTTCATATTAAAGAAGCTGGATAGCCGTTAAAAAGGCAGAAAGTTAACAGACACTTTCTGTAAATAGATCATTGAGTTGGATGTGAAAATGTTTTGGGGGTATCATCTGAAACCCCAGATACTCCAGGGGCTTCTCCAAAGTGTAAACTTAGAATATCCTTGAGTAGCATTGAAAGCAGAGTAGGCCTGCAGGTGGCTGGTAGAAAGAAACTAGTTACTCCAGGTAATACTACTCTGGATAGGATTTGCTCTGAATTGCTCCTAGCAAGAGTTTGAGGCGCGTGGGCAAAGTGAGAGTGCACTTAAAAGCCTATGGCTTCACTGGATTTGAATAAGAGATGATGAGGCTTATCCTGCCACCTTGTGGCTCTGGGCCAACATGCACAAAGCTTGGAGATAGAAGCCAGTAATGAAGGGAACCAGAGGGCCTAACTGAAGAAGTAAAGTTCAAAACAATCTCCCTCTCCTCTCCCTGTAGAAATCAACATGCCCAAGATGGTGCGTCACCATCAGTGTAAGATGACAATAAAATTGCTTAATTAGCTAAAATGAATCAGGTCTGTAGTGCTTATTCATTCAATCATGTTGTTTATCAAGTATAGTGCTTTAAGTGGCAACATTATTTAAGAAATAAGCTAAACAATGTTACAGTGTTGACCAGAGTGAAGAAAAGCCACAATTTAATAATAGTTAGAAGCCATACTTAGATTACATATTATTTTCACTAGGATTGTCCTAATCTCTCAAAAGATAAAACACTTAGCTGAATTATAGCCAAATCTAACCTCTTAACCTTCGTGAATTTCTGTTTTATCACTTGAAAAGGGCAATGCCTCCCTCACATTTTGCTGGTGAAATCTGGGGGCACAGTGCCCGGCATAGGATAGACTTGTGGGGAGGGCACAGAAACTTGAATGCTACATTGGGCCCCAGCTGATTCTTATGCATAGTGAAGTGTGAAGGTCAGTGGACCATTTCATTGAGCATCAGTCCCTCTGCTGGGTGTCCTCTAGGTGGAATAGAGGAGACCAAATTTTAATATGTCTATACTGAATGATAAAGATGGACCTGAGGGCTACTCTTAGTGGATGATTGGGAAGGCGAACCCCCGGCCACCAAAACAGAACGTGTGAACTTAACTGCTGCACCACTGGGCTGGCCCCAGGTTTTAGTTCTTGCTAAAAATTCAGATCTATTCAGGATTTGGGGATTTGTTAAACTGAATTTTAACTGTCATTTAAAGAAGCACATATGAGGAAAGAGTTGTTCCTGGAGCCTTGAAGCAACTGGTGACATCCAATATGAGGCTAGTTTTTAAAATCAAGAACCAGTCTGGAGGTGTCAGGTGAGCAGCAAACCAGAGGGCCCATTACCAGGCGACAGTCTCACTGATGGATTCAGGGGATGCCTTCACCTTTGAGCTCATCAGTGAAAGTAAAACACACCTGGGAACTGAGTGACGCACTGTGATTGTCCCTGCTGCTCCTGAGGGGTGGCCTCCAGGGACACTACGTGGCCAGAAAGGGGTGCAAAATAAAAGAGAGGGAGAGTCCTGGCACTCTACTTCTTTTTGTGTAACAGCCAAAGAGGATCTTTTGTGAAGGCCAACCTGTGTCAATGCTGCACTAGAAATCCAAAATCTTACATAGCTAAGACTGTTTTAGAAATGTTTAAGCATATATGGGGGTCCTTTGACCATCCTGAATCAATGTGCACTTTGTTGTAATTATTGCTTGCAAAAATGGTCGTGAACATTATTATTTTATCTATAAATATATTTAAGAATATAGAAAAAGAAGTATGTAACATAATATATCATTCTTCTACAAAATCCATGTACTGTTTGCTTAGCCTGCCAAGAGAATATCCACAGAAGATTTGTTTGAAAGCCCTGTCAGAGTAATCTTAGCCAGCACCTCTTTGTTTCCTGTTATTTTTCAGATGACATGCTGACACAATTTATGAATTTTGGTCAAATCAGAGATGAAACAACTGAAATTAAGTTTGTAAATTGCCTATACCTTAAAAAAGAAAGCTGAACTTAGATTACCAGGTGGAATACACAATAGCGGAAGACAGAATGACCCCTCAACATGATAAATTTAAAACAAGGAGAATTGATCATAGTGGGTCTCAAAGAGAAAGAAATCTGTTCTTTAAATCAGGAGATGAAGAAAAAATAATGTCTTCAGACATGGGACCATGTTTCATCCCATGGGAAGGAAAACTGAATGACAGAGACTGAAGATTCTCAGTTTCATCTAAATGCACTCAGATGTCCCTATTCTAAGATTTAGCATCCCAATTTATTTTGGTTATCTATGAGTGCATAATTATGCCAAAACTTAGTGATTTAGAAAAAACAAAATCATTCATCTCATAAATCTGTGCATTTACTGAACTCAGCTGGGAAATTCTTTCCTCCACATGGTGTTGGTACAGGCTGTAGTCATTTGGAGGCATGATTATACCTGGAACAGTCAAGAAAGATCACCTGGCTGGCTGCTAGTTAGTTCTGGTTGTTGGCTGGAAGCTCAGCTAATACTGTCAACTGGATCTTCTTGGTTCTGTTTTACGTGTTCCAAAAGGTAACAGTGGGAGCTACAGATCTCATAAGGCCCAAACTTGTTACACAGATCATTTCCAGCACCTTCTATAGATCAGTATGGGACACAGGACCAGCTTATATTCAAGGGGAGTAGAAGTAGATACCACCTCTTGATGGTGAAATGGCAAGGTCACATTATAAAAGAATATGTAGGATGGAGATATTCTTTGGGCCATCTTTGGAAACACAATCGACTATAAAGTCCCCTCTCTCTGATCATGACCAATCACATCCCTCCCATGTGTAAAATATATTCAACCTCTCCCCCAAAAGACTCATCCCATTATGGCATCAGGCATTAGTCCAGAATCTTGTCATTTATAATGATGCAAGAGGTTCCTGGGTGCAGTGACCTGACAGAATAACTGCAATATTCACTCCCGTTCAAATGGAGGGAGTTCTTTTCCTCTTCTTTCTTCTTCTTTTTTTCCTCTCCTTTCTGAATAATTCAGCCATAAAGCCATTAGGCCTGGCAGAGACAGGTGGGTATCCATGGTAGAGAATAGATCTGTATAATCTGGAGCCCAAGTGGGTTGAGGGGCCGGCGCGGGGAGGGGCAACTGGGAATTTTAGAAACAGATAAGGGTTAGAATAGTGTCCAGGTATGGGGATATCCCAGCATGGGATGTCTATGCTCAAGCAGGATGGTCCATCTGCACAGAGAATGCATGGTAACGGAAATGGGAGGCTGGTGGCCTAAGGGGGATTATCAAATAAGTCATAATTAAATATGATAACTTAAGCTTCTCACTGTCAGAAAAGGGAGTAACAAATACAGAAAGGGTGAAAACTAGAATGAACCCAGTAGTGTTGAATTGGAATTGAAAGTATCAGTGTAAACTCATCATTTTCAATATACATGGATAAATATAGAAATAAATCTGTCCACTGAGAGGACCTAGGAGCAGTGATGGGCCAATAGCAATGAACATACCTACCAAGTTCCATTTAAAGGAACTCTTTAAGAAAATGGCTGATTCCAGGACTGGGATACAGAAAGTACAAGGTGAGCTTAGAACATCTTTTCTGTGCCAGAAAGCAAGGAAGTACTTAAAGATTTGTGAGTACAAGACAAAAGTCACAAAAAAAGCTTGAATGGGTTCCCATCAGTCAAATAAGGAACAATTTAAGCACCAAAGTCGTGATAGTAACAGATTTGTAATTATTCAATTAAACAGGAAACTGTGAATCCATATAGATATAAATGAATAAACTGAAAATTTGATGAAGCATTTAGAGAATTTCAAAGTACCTCCTCAGGATCTACTTATTAATCACAAAGGGGAACAGATATACTTTACAGTGGAGTAGTCTGGCAGACATAACCTTAGTCAAAGTGAGCATTATCACAAGTGGGATGAATTAAAATCATGTGTCACCTGATGGAATGCAATAGAAGAAAGTGGTGTATCTATTGCTGTCAGAGTTACCTAACATGAATCTAATCTTAAAGTATATAAGATGGATAGAAGAATACCGTACAAAATAATTTTCACAAATGTCAAGATCAAGGAAAGACCCATGAGCTGGTCCTTACTGAAAAGAAAATAAAGAAACATGACAACTATGGCAGCCATAGAGGTATGCCATACAGATCTCTCTTCAAGAAAACAAGGGTTGATGAGCTGTGAGAAGTTAGGTGATAGCCTCCAGCTGCAGCACCTTTGTGAACCACCACAGCATTAAGTGAAGGCCATGTTATTCCCACAGCCAGTCACCAGACAACCATGGGGGTGAAGGTTCTGGGCCCAATGCATGAAATCTTTGAGCCAGAGCTCCCATTGGGGTAGCTAAGACTTTCTCAGAGCTGCTTCACCATCTGAGGCTCTTCTTAACTAATCCTCTTCCTTCCCTCCTCCTTTCACAGGTGTCAGATCCAATCTCAGTCAAAAGTTTTCCCTGACTGCTCTTGCTGCCCCTCTCATTTATTTTTCACACGTTACCCTCAATAAATCTCTTATACTTCTGATTCTGTTAGAGGCATCTACTTCCCAAAGGACCCAAATAACACTGAAATAAATGCAATGAATAATTCTAAACTTGGGTTATGTAGGAAAATACTCTTGTTTCCTATAAAGGCACAGTAAAATATTTGGGGATGAGGGAGCACCAGGTTGGCAATTTACTCAAATGGTCTAGGGAAAAATTTTCTTTGTGCTATACTCCCATTTTCTGTAACTTTGTGATTGTTTCAAAATGTAAAAAAGGAAGTCAGAAGACACAAGAAGTACACTAGACCATACTAATTCTGAAATCCAACTGGAAATATGGTACCAATTCCCCCTTTTCCAGAGTTTTAGGACTGAATTGTGTCCCCCTAAAATTTATATGTTGAAGTCCTAATGCCTAATGTGACTGTATTTGGAGATAGAGCCTATAAGGAGGAAATCAAGGTTAAGTGAGGCCATTAGGGTAGGGCCCTAATCCAATAGGGCTGGTGTCCTGATAAGAAGAGGAAGACACATTGGAGATGTGCACACACAGAGAGGAGGCCATGTGAGCACACAGTGAGAAGGCCACCATCTGCAAGGCAAGGAAAGAGTCCTCAGAAGAAATCAAACTCGCCAACACTTTGATCTAAGGCTTCTAGGCTCCAGAACTATGAGAAAATTAATTTCCTTTGTTTAAGCCACCCAGTCTGTGGTGTTTGTTATGGCGGCCCCAGCTGACTAATACACAGGGGAAAGGAATGTTCATTGATCTGGGCTCATTTCTGCTCTCTAGGAATGATTCTTTATGGCTATGGGCTCTGTCTTCTAAGCTCCTGACTCCAGCCTCTGAGTCATCTTTCCTTTCCCATTAGAAATGGCTTGGATTTGTACCCAAGTAGCTTTCTTAGCCTGTTTCCTCCTCATAAAAGTTTGGGAGCACAGAGGCCTCTTTTACATTTGAAACATCTCTGCTCATTTTAGTCCAAACTGGTGATGTTTCTGCCAATCAGTGTCCTAATTTGCATTTGAGAGATTGGTAAGACTTTGTGCTCAACTTATTTTGTAATCCTGAAATTGACACGGTTAAATTTGATATCTAATTTACAGCATGATCAGCACTGTGGCTATCAGAAATAAGACATTCTTTTATGGCTGCCATAGAAGCTGTCTGTTTCTCTGACCATAACTTCAACTGAGAGTCTAAAGATCTCACTTTGCCATTTTATTTCTGTTGATTCTCCAGTACATTCAAAGAAAGTCGCCCTCTGCCACAGTTCTGGTAGTCATCATTAGTGCCATAACTGTAAAGTTCAGCAGCCATCTGGTTGACCAAGTCACTTAATTACAATCAACAAAAGACAACTTATCTTTTTTACAGTTTTATGACTTTTTTCTTTATTTTTATAAAAGCTTTATTAAAATATAGTTCACATACTAAAAAATTCACCTTTTTGAACTGTACAACTCAGTGGTTTTAGTATATTCACAGAGTCATGCAACCATCATCATTAATTTTAGAACACTTTTATTACCACAAAATGAAACCCTATAGCCACTAGCAATCACTGTCTACTCCCTTCTTCTCCTAGCCCCTGGCAACTGTTAATCTATTTTCTGTCTCTTTTGACTGGCTTCTTCAACTTAGTATAACGTTTTCAAGATTCATCCATGTTGTAGCATATATCAGTACTTCATTCCTTTTTATTGCTAAATTATATTCCATTGTATGGATGTGTCACAACATTTTGTTTATCTGTTCATCAGTTGCTGAGCATTTGGGTTGTTTCCACTCTTGGACTATTATGAATAATACTGCTATGAACACTCACGTACAAATTTCTGTGTGTACATACACTTTCAATTCTCTTGGATATATACTTAAGAGTGGAATTTCTGGGTTAACATTTTGAGAAACTGACAAACTGTTTTCCAAATTGGCTGTGGCATTTTACAATCCCACCAGCAATGTATGAGAGTCCAATTTCTCCAAATCCTCATGAACACTTGCTTTATTCTTGTTTTTTAGCCAGCCTAGTGGGTGCGACTTGGTATCTCAATATGGTTTTGACTTGCATTTCCTTAATGATCAATGAAAATAAGCATTTCTCATGTGCTTATTATTTGCACAAATTCATTGGAAAACTGCCTATTTAAAACCTTTCACCATTTTAAATTGGATTATTTGTCCCTTTATTGCTTACTTGTACAAGTTCTCTATATATTCTGGCTTTAAGTCCCTTATCAGACTTATCATTTGCAAATATTTTCTTCTTGTGCATTGTGTTTTCACTTTCTTGACGGTATACTTTGAAGTATAAAAATTTTCGGGGCTGGCCTGGTGGCGCAGCAGTTAAGGTCGCACGTTCCACTTTAGCAGCCCGGGGTTTGCCGGTTCGGATCCCGGGTGCAGACATGGCACCGCTTGGCATGCCATGCTGTGGTAGGCGTCCCACCTATAAAGTAGAGGAAGATGGGCATGGACGTTAGCTCAGAGCCAGACTTCCTCAGCAAAAAAGAGGAGGACTGGCAGTAGTTAGCTCAGGGCTAATCTTCCTCAAAAATAAATAAATAAATAAATAAAAATTTTTCATTTTGAGGGGCCAGCCCGGTGGCGCAGTGGTTAAGTTCTCACATTCTGCTTTGGCGGCCTGGGGTTCACCGGTTCAGATCCCACGTGCGGACATGGCACTGCTTGAGAAGCCATGCTGTGGTAGGCGTCCTACATATAAAGTAGAGGAAGATGGGCATGGGATGTTAGCTCACGGCAAGTCTTCCTCAGCAAAAAGAGGAGGATTGGCAGCAGATGTTAGTTCAAGGCTACTCTTCCTCAAAGAAAAAAAAAAGAGAACAAAAGAAAAAAGATTTTTTCATTTTGAGTAAGTCTAACTTATCTATTTTTTTCTTTTGTCTCATGCTTTTGGTATTATAAGAAACCATTGCCTAACCCAAGGTCACAAAGATTTACATTTATGGATTTTTTTCTAAGAGTTTTATAGTATTAGATTTGATCCATTTTGGGTTAATTTTTGTATGTGTTGTGAGGTAGGGGTCTAACTTCATTCTTTTGCATGTAAATGCCCAGTTGCCCCAAGACAATTTATTGAAAAGATCTTCATTAATTGTTATGTCATTAAAGACTATGGATTACTGGAATGTCACTTTCAATGAACAAGTTGGTAAGCATTGCGTTCAAGCCACAAAACACAACCAAACTACCATATTTGAAGATCTGCTTTGTGGGAGGACTACTGGTACCAATCTCTGTATCAGAAAGATCAAGTCAACAGATACAAAGCTCTTAGGTTATTTTATCACAGAGAATTTAATGTAACGAGGACATAACTAAAGTAATAAACACTTAAAATGTCAAACAAAGCAAAAAAAAAAAAAAAGGAAACAGGCGATACTGAGGTAGAAATTGCAAGAGCCAGATACCACTCTTAGTTCTGGGGAAACAGAGAAAACATTGGAATTATTAAAAATTTAAAAGCTTAGAGATCAGGCCCTGTGAAGCTGAAACTCAAACTTCTCAGGAGCAAGCACCAGTCATCTGATGCTGTGCTGATGTCACTTAGGGGGTACACTGATGCTGTTTATGAAAGTGTGTTAGAAAACATCCACTTTACTAATATGAATGAGGAACTCTGCATCCTCACAGAGTTTTCTTTCACCCTCTGGAGCTTCCTATAAACCAATCACTTCTCACTTATCCAATTCAATTAGCACGATGTCACTGATATATTGGGCTAGCATAATGCTCTGCAGGGGTTTTACTGGATTATACTATCATAGAGGGTGGGAGAATTAACAAAGCCCTGTTGCCTGTTCCTAGTGAGTAGGAGTTCTTTCTGATTCATTTTTCTGATAAGACGGAAAAGAGCACAATTGCCAAATCAATGCCTGCATATTATGTACTTAGACTATGTTAATCTGCTCTTCAAAAATATAACAGCTGGCATAGAAAATGAATTCAGCTACAGTCCTGGCTATGGATCTTGAAGCAGCCTGTAACTTGGCTCCTGCTCTGCCCAGCCACAGCCTGGAAACAGTTTTCCCACTCAGGGACCTGGCAGGAGACATGCCTACCAGTGCTCCCAAAGGAAGGCCAGCTGACCTCAATCCAACTGCAAAGCCTAAATTAGACCTATTACTTGGCTACAGCGCTTCTCATTCACAGTCCAGAAGCAGTCCTACCTGCCCAGGGACCCAGGTCAGTGACACGCTCCTTTGTGCTCCTCAAGACAGGCCTGCCAACATTTGTCCAACTGCAGATACTGAAGTGGCACTGTGACCCAGCTCCAGCCCAATCAGTCACAGTCCAGGGCCAGTCTTGCATGCCCAGGAATGTGATAGGATACACAGCTATCTGTGTCCTAGAAAGCAAGTCTGTAGACCTCAGACCATGTTGTGAACCCTGAACCAGCCCTGTGACTCAATTCCAGACCCTTTCAGCTGTGGTTCAGTGTCAATCCTGCCTGCCTAAGGCTCCTGCAGGAGCCTTCACAGGGACCCAGTGGGAGCCACACCTGTCTCTGCACCTGGTAACAGTTATGCCATGTGCAGACCCTGAAGTGAGCATTTGTCGCAGTGAGGCCCTACAGACCAAGGTCCTGAAGGAAGTCCTACCACCCAGGGACCTAACAGGATCCACCACCCCCAAGGCCTTGCTAATAGCCCCGACAATATTTGACCCCACTGCAAACCCAGCAGCAGCCACATGATCAAGCTCAAATCCTACACAACTGTGATCCCACTAAACTGTAAAACTGTAGAACCAATAAACTAATTCAGTAAAATTGCAAGATACAAAATCAACATACAAAAATCAGTTGTTTCTATACACTAATAATGAAATATCTGAAAAATAAAGAAAACAATCCCAGTTATATTGGCATCAAAAAGAATAAAATACATATGAATAAATTTAACCAAGGAGGTAAAAGATCTGTACCCTGAAAACTATAAGACATTGATGAAAGAAATTGCAAAGGGCACAAATAAATGAAAAGATTGCCCATATCCATGGATTGGAAGAATAAATATTGTTAAAGTGTCCATAATACCCAAAGTGATTTACAGATTCAAAGCAATCTCTATCAAAATTCCAATGGCATTTTTCACAGATATAGAAAACACTGTCCTAAATTGTATGGAACCACAAAAGACCCCAAATAACCAAATCAATCTTGAATAAGAAGAACAAGGCTGGAGGCATCCCATTTTCTCATTTCAAACAATATTACAAAGGTATAGTGATCAAAACAGTATAGTTCTGACATAAAAGCAGACACATAGACCAATGGAACAGAAAAGAGATCCCGGAAATAAAGCCACCCATATAAATTCAATTAATCTCTGACAAGAATGCCAAGAATACACAATGGGGAAAAGGTAGTCTTTTCAATAAATGGTGTTGGGAAAACTGGATATCCACATTCAAAAGAGTGAATTGGACCCCTGTCTTACACCATACACAAAAATCACCTTGAAATAGATGATAGACTATAAGGCCTGAAACCATAAAACTCATAGAAGATAACAGAGAAAACTTCCTTGATATTAGTCTTGCCAATGATTTTTTGGATCTGATACAAAAAACCCAGGCAACAAAAGTGAAAATAAATATGTGGGACTATACCAAACCAAAACTTTATGCACAGCAAGGAAACAACAAATGAAAAGGCAACTTATGGAATGAAGAAAATATTTGAAAACAACATATCTCAGAAGAGATTAATATCCAAAATACATGAGAAACTCAGCAAAAAAAATTATATAACTCAATTTAGAAATGGGCTAAAAGTCTCTGTAGAGATATCTCCAAAGAAGATATACAAACGACCAACAGATACATGAAAAGGTGCTCAACATCACTAATCACCAGGGAAATGAACATCAAATCCACAAGAGGTATCACTTGACAACTGTTAGGACAGCTATCATCAAAAAGACAAGAGATAACAAGTGTTGGCAAGGATACGAAGGGATTTCTAGTTCATGTTGGTGAGAACGCAAACCAGTACAGACACTATGGAAAACAGTCTGGAGGCTCTTCAAAAAATTAAAAATAGAACTACCATATGATCCAGCTATTCCGCTTCTCTGTATATACTTGAAGAAAATGAGGGCTGATGCCGAGCCATCAATAGGATACTATTGATTGAGAAGTGCAGCCAGCCACTTGGTGGCAAGTTGACTACATCAACCCCCTTCCTCTATGGAGAAGTAATGCTTTATCCTTTCTGAAATTGCCACTTATTCTGAAGGCAGGTAGTCCTTCCCTTTTAGTAATTATATACATTTTCTACTCACAAACAGAGGCATTTTTCAATTCCACATCTTATGTGTTATAAATATATAATCTCAAAGTGTGGATATATTCCTAAGCATAAACCATTAAGATAAAGTGATAAAGGTAACTACATTAAAAACCTTTGGCTTAAAAAAAATCACCATACATATATGGAACAAGCAAATGCCAAAAATGATAGGGGCTAATACTCAGAAAATACAAAGAATTATTTTACACCAAGAAAAATGTACATATGAATAGAAAAGTAGGTTACATTCAGAAATGAGAAGAAAAGAAAAAAAGTCAACACAATTAATAAAATATTCTTTTAAATTCAATCTAATTACTAATGAAATAAATACACATTAAAATAATAAGATGTTACTTTTAAATATTCATAATGGCAATTTTTAGAAAGAATTATAATAGCCTGTGTGTGTATGTATTTCAAATGGGAGGAAAATGAGCATTCTTACAACCTACTGGTTGGAATGTAAGTTAAGACAACACTTTTGGAGAGCAATCTAGCAATGTGGCAAGCAAAAGCCTTAAAACTATATGTACATTTTGCTCAGCTATTGCACTTAGACTAATTCATTGTAAGGGAACATCATCACAGAATTGTTTGTAATAGAAAGAGTTGCAAACATTATAAATGTCCAACAGGAAAGAATTACTTAAACAAATTACGCTGTAGCCATAAAATAGAATATTATGTTCCAATTACTGATTAGGTAGACTTATATTTACTAACATGGCAAAAATTCATTCAAGTTTGTGTATTTTAAAAAGTATGTTCCGACACAACATGTATGGTATGATCCAATTTTTTTAGTGTAAATAATAATAAAAGGATAAACACCAAATGTTATGTTATACCATTTTTTATGATTTTTTTTTGTTTTTCTATAATGATATATAGTCTAATTAGCATAATTTAAAATACACTTGTAAATAAATCAACACTTTTGGAGAACCCAAGATGGGACGAAATCACAAAATAGTGCTCAAAAGACAACATGAATGTAGGGGGAACAGTGGAGGGAGTGAGGAAAGTTGTGGGTATAATTGAGGAATTTTCATCATAAACCAGGGTCTCCTTGAACCACTGCCAGGTGCCTACCTCCAACCTATTACAATTCTATTTCTGCCCAACTTCTGCTGAGTTAGAGATTTTCCACTCAGATCTAAGATCAACGATCATATCAAAGATTCATGTGAGATTCTCAAAATTAAATTAAATTCACTTTCATTTGGAAATTCATTATTTAATGTCCATGGCTTGTTTGGAAAGAACAGAGAAGACAACATGCTGAAATTAAGCACTACCTATACCTACTCCAAAAGTTTAGATATCATTGATCTAAAGTCAGTTATGAAATGACCAAGTATGTATATCTGTCCACTTCTCTCTCTTCCACCCAAACTCCACAGGAGACATAGCAACCCTTAGAGCCTTTACATACAGCCTGAGGAAGTCTGTGCAAAGATAGGGACCTGGGTGCCTCGGGCCATACTGCCCAAAGCAGAGCCTGGCCCAGCACAGCCCTTGTGGTTTAGCTGCTATATAGTCCACAACATCCTGCCTGACAAACAGAAGGCCTGGGAAGGTCAGATTTACCCCCAGGTCACCACTTTCTGCCAGTGGCTTTCGGGTCCAGTGTTGATTTTTTCCCAGAGTTTAAATCCAGAAACCTAATCGGGACCTGGTTTTCCCTGGGTATTCCTAACTTAAGCAATGACTTCCAGGCCTGAAAGACATCTTCTCTTCAGCAGTAAAATGAATTGTTTGACTTAAGCTTAGCATTGTCCTCAAATATCCAAACTGGCATGGTTTGTTCACCCCGAGAACCATCCACTGACAGCCTGAGTAGGGCAAGAGAGGCAGTGAGCTCATTGGTGATATCACAGAGCCTCAGTTGCCATGGCACCAATTCTAGGAAGAAAACACAGACAAAGGGAGTCAGAGAATGGAAAGAAAAGAAAAAAAATGGAATAATAATGAAAAGTAAGAAAAAAATTATGGATTCAAATTTACATTTAAGGAATTTCTCTGAAACTGAAGCATCTAGAACAATTCATTTTTTTTTCAGAATGACTGTCTTTCTTGGGGCAAGTGACATGTCAGGACTGGTTTCTGAGGTACTTCTGAAATTAAAAATTAAAAGAACTAACTTGGAAAGTTATGTCATACCTCTGTGTTCAAAGGAATTAAGTTTGGAGAAGAGAGAAGGAGCATAACACAAGTTATAGACAGTCTAAAAGAAGAAGGTAACATCAGAAACGGGTCTGGATCCCATCTTCCCATGAACCACACCCAAGAGTTCAAATGTACCTCACTGTCAGTATAAGACTACCATGCATCCACTTAAGCAGCAAAGAATAAAAAGGATCTAAAGTTTTGTCCTTGCACAATATTTTGGTTGGAACTTTTTCCAAGGTAGTTCATTCCCCTGAAAGCTCCTTGTGGGCAATGATTGTTTGGAATAAATCTTTGTTCACAGTGGGCACTCATTTTTCAGTGAAATTTGTTACACCAAGATAAACAGGAAGTCAAGCCATAGAGAACAACTTATGAATAATCTTATAAAGTATAGTGTTTGAAGTAAAAATGTTTAAGAAAAGAAGTCAAAATAATAATGTTAATAGCAGTTTCTCAGAGTGACCAAAAGGCATAAGAAGAACAGGCAGATGCCATAAGCAGATTAGATATATTTTTTCACTTCAGGCATACTATTTGTGGAAAGAAAATGAACCAACTTGAATTACAGCCAAATCTAAACTCTTACTCTCTGTAGTCTTCTGTTTAATCGTTTTAAATGGTAAGATTGGCTTCAGAGTATTATTTATTAGATAATGCATGTGAAATTTGCTGGCATGATAATTGGCAAATAGCAGGTACTAAAAACTATCATCTAAGCATGATACAAAGCTGGGTAGAGTGATTATATCCTTTGAGGTAGGAGAAAGAGAATTCAAAAATATTAAAAGATGTAGAATCCCTGGGGTTGAGGGTATGAGAGGAGACTCTGAGGTTAAATGAGACCCCAGGTTTTCTTATACTCGTGAAGTCTGAAAGCCACTGGACAGTCCAGCAGGCATCAGTCTCTGCAGCCAGGAGTTTGCAGGGGGAATAGAGACCAACTTTTAATATCTCTATACCAAGTGATAAAGATGGGCAGGGAGGTTACTTTTAGTGGGTTATTGGAAAGATACTCAGGATTTGGGGATTTCTTAAAGTGAACTTTAAATATCACTTGAAGAAGTATATATGAAGGAAAGGTTGCCCCAGAGCGTTGAAGCAACTGATGACATCCAATATGAGGATGGTTTTTAAAATCCAGAACCAATCTGGAGGTGCCAGGTGAGCAGAAAACCAAAGGGCCATTACCAGGTGACAGTTTTACCAATGGATTCAGGGAGGCCCTTCATCTTTGAGCTCACCACTGAAAGTAAAAGACACCTGGGGATTGAGTGATGCACTCTGATTGTCCCTGCTTCTCCTGAGGGGTGGCCTCCAGGGGCAATATGTGGCCAGAAGGGGATGCAAAATAAAAGAATGGGAGAGTTGCCTGGCACTCTACTTCTTTTTGTATAAGGCTATAGAGGATCCTTTGTGAGACTCAAACTGTGGCAGAGGGTCACCAGGCATCCAAAACCCTGCACACCCAGGATCCCTAAAAGGGCACAGGTGGGAGCCCCTCGACTGCCTGCTGCAATGTCACTGTGTGTAATGCTGCTACAAAAAGAGGGCTGTGAATTTTCTTTTGTATTTTTATCTATAAATATATTCTATGTTATAGATAAAGTAGTATATAAAATAATACATAATTTTTTTTACAAAGCCTTTGTTCTTTCGTGCAGGGACTCTCAAATGTCTATCCAGGATATATTTGTTTAATAATCCCAGCAGGAAAATCTGAGCTGACACTTCTCTTTTGCATTATCTTTCAGATAAAAAGATAACAGAAACCTGTGGGCTTTATATCTCTTCAGAGGAAATAAAACATTTGTAAGTAACAGGTATCTACTCTCATTAAGTATAATTAAGATGTAAGAATTCCCATATTTGCCATAAAAGGAAAAATCAACATGTAATCCCAAGTAGAATCCACAAGGACCCAAGGCAGGGAGAGAAGGAGCATCGGTCCTCGGCGTGTTAAATTTAGAGCACTGAGGCAGGAACAGAGGCGTTCTCAGGAAGCCCAAGAAGTCTGCTCCTGAATTGGGAAAGGAAGGAAGGACATTCAGAACTATTCCAAGTTGATTTTCAGATAAGAATTTGAAGGAAAATCTGCTGCTTCTTTCTCTTTCTGGACATTTGCTTTTCTCTTTCTTCAAATTTTGATGAGCAACTGCTAATCCCAGAGCCACCCTCAACACAGCAAAGGCTTCTTCTCAAGGGCTCTCTATTCTCACCTTAATTTTGAGGTGACTTTACACTGATTCTAGCCAAGAGTGAAAGAGATATTTCTCACCCAAAGACAACAACCCTGAAATATATCTTCCTTCCACTCTTGTTCTTTCCTTTCCATGTTTCTTTGCCCTATTTACATGCAGTCTTACCCAGCATAGCCAGTTCAACTGCGTAAGTAAAATTGTGGTCACACTGAAGAGCATGGGGCACTGACTACACACACTTCAGTTAAATCTCAAATATAGAAAATTTAGGTTGTCTAGTTCTAGTTTAAAGCATCCCTTCCAAGCACTGAATTTCCAGTCCAAAGCCTCCTCCATTGAGCCCAGAACCTTGGATTTATAGTTTATAGTTTTTCATTTCAACTCACCAGTCTGTATGCCATGTTTAGTCTCTGAAGGGACAGAAAAATCTTTTCCTATTTGGCTTCCCTTTGGTATTTGATGGAAACTACTGACCTGGAAGATATCTGCCTCACCAGAGAGAAAATGGCTAATATAATGGTCTGTATTGCTCATTCCTTTCATAGATTAGAAGAATGCATATCTCAGAAGCCAGTAATATCTCTGGGTCTGTGAGTGAGTTCATCCTCCTGGGCTTCCCCTGCCGCAGGGAGATCCAGATCCTCCTCTCCGTCATCTTCTCCCTCATCTACCTTCTGACCCTCCTGGGGAACACATCCATTATCTGTGCCGTGTGGTCAAGCCAGAAACTCCACACACCCATGTACATCCTCCTGGCCAACTTCTCCTTCCTTGAGATCTGCTATGTCAGTTCTGATGTGCCCAAAATGTTGGCCAACATCATCTCCCAGACCAAGAGCATCTCCTACACTGGCTGCCTGCTCCAGTTCTACTTCTTCTTCTCCATGTGTGCTGCTGAGGGCTACTTTCTGTCTGCAATGTCCTTTGATCGGTTCCTTGCCATCTGTCGACCTCTGCATTACCCCACCATCATGACTCACCATCTCTGTGCCCACTTAGTGGTTTTCTGCTGGGCAGGTGGCTTTCTATCCATACTGATGCCTGCAGTTCTTATGTCCCAGGTGCCCTTCTGTGGCCCTAACATCATTGACCATTTTTTCTGTGACCTGGGGCCACTGCTGGCACTGTCCTGTGCCCCAGTTCCAAAAACTACTCTAACTTGTGCTACTGTAAGCTCTCTCATCATCTTTATCACCTTCCTCTACATCCTGGGATCCTATACTTTAGTTTTGCGAGCTGTACTTCGGGTCCCAGCTGGCTCAGGCAGGAACAAAGCTTTTTCTACATGTGCCTCCCATTTCTTGGTGGTTTCTCTGTTCTATGGCTCAGTCATGGTCATGTATGTGAGTCCAGGCTCCAGGAGCCATCCTGGGACACAGAAATTTGTGACCTTGTTTTACTGCATGGCAACCCCATTCTTTAATCCTCTGATCTACAGTCTGCGGAACAAAGATATGAAAGATGCACTAAAGAAAGTCCTGGGAGCACCATCAAAAGAAATTCCTAAAAATATAGAGAAATGATATAAATTTTTCTTTCAGGAATATAGACTTTCTCTCATTAAAAATAAAACTATTTTCTGGGCATGTCTAAGTGTTTGATTTCTTACTCTCATAAAAGTGTGACTCATTACATGCAAAGAACCCAAATCCTATCTCAAAAGGAAATAATCATAACCCTAACGGTCCATTGTAGGAATGTTCTGTACAGTTTCCATTCCCCAATGGATAATTTTTCTGTTCTGGAGATTTTTTGATGTCTTAAAACTAATATAATCAAGTTGGTATGTACAAATCTAAGATTTGTGTTTCCAACTCGTATCCCGGCGTTTATTCTAATACTATTTTATGTGTTTCAAATTTATCAACTATTTTTTCCTTTCCAATTACAGGTTTTTCCAAAGGGATACAGCATCTACTCACTGTACTACAAAAATTTCATTGCTTTATTTATAAGATCAAAGACCTAATGCCTGTCACTAAAACAGTAGCGTTTTTTCATTTGTATTTTCCTTACTACCAAGCATCAGTAAAGTGTCCATGGTGTGCAGCAAATGAAAAGAGGATATGGTATAGTTTCTTCTTAAGGGAAATTCTCAGTCCAACTTTGAAGAGGATACACTGAAGGACATGCACACATTCAAAGAAGCCAAATCACTAAGTATTCCTTACCCAAACCTGGATTTTTGCACCTTCTGAGCTTTTAGTAGAGGAGCATTTACTGTCACAGAAAGTAAATATGAGAACCCAGGGAACAGACTCTGCCAACCAAAATATAAACTGCTTAGAGGCAGTTAGCACTTAACATAAACATTTTGACTTGACCTGATGATCTGTCTGTACTCTGAAATCTTCATACCTTAAACTATGGCACAAAATTTCCTTTTCTGGAGGAGGAAGTCATTTGTGAAGTTGTCATCTATATGTTGAAGAAAAAGCTAATGATTGGACTGACAATATCCAGTCCAGATCAGACCTCAATTCCAGTTGTCCATATAAAAATAGACATCTTAAAGTCCTCTTCCAAGTTATTCTGGATTTGGGGATATTTCCTGTAATAGAATATGCTTAGTGATGAAGCTTCCTGGATCACTTTAAAACTAGAGGGGAATTCAAGGCAACCTATAATCCTGAAAGGTTAGTTTCTCCTTGCCCTCTGCAGATTACTGGGATTGCACCTACCTGAGATAAATCTACTCTGATGTAATTATAACAGGGTTCTTACTTGCATATAACAGAAGTTAACTCCGGCAGATTAGGCATGACAATGGAAAATATTTATTGATGGGATATCAGGAATCTCAAAGAATCAATTAAAACTGAAGAAACAGAGTTGAGTCTCAGATTTAAAGATCAATGTGCAAACCCCAGTGGAACTGCTCTGATGAGAAATCACTATCACTACAGCCACACCACTGCCAGTGGCCACCAGATGCCACAGTTTCAACCACTGTCAATTCTGGGCTAGGAATTTTTCTTTCCTGCAATAATTGTTCTACGTGCTTCATTGCTATTTTTATGTCAATATTTCACCACTGCTTTCCCACCCTCACCCCACTTCTGCTTCTTACATCACTAGCCCCTGCATCAAAGTCTGATGTAGCTGTGTGGGCTTGGTGGAACCAATAATACATCCCTATGCTGTAGCTGCAAGAGAGGCTAGGAGAGCTAGTACCTGGCAATCAGAACTCCAATTGTGCAAAGATAAGCTCCAAGCTTGATAGTAATGTGATTCTTCAAGCCGTGAAAAAGGATTGAGATACTAGGCAGCCAAAAGAAACAGACAAAAAATATCAACTATAATGTCCCAATCATATTGATTCCCCAATAATATCCTTGGGCTACGTTCAATCTAGACATTACATAGGATAGACTTTAGTTAAATGACCCACTCATCAATAGCAGTGAAGTAGAAGCAGGATGAGAAATGGGAATAAATTTCCCTAGGGTAGTTGAGGGCTTGTCTATCTCATGATAAGTGCTGTAAGAATATGTCATGATGCTTATTAGTTGTTGCTGTACTATCTGTAGTTCTGAGAGACAGAAGTTCACCTAAAGGGAAGGAAATCATCCATCATCTGGAAAAGTCTGTATTAGCTGCAGTGAAATTTAATCCTTCCCACTCTCTTTTCTTAGAACTGAAAAGGAGTAGATAAAGATGATTCATCACCTACTCTTTCTCTTTGAGCCAAAAATTTTTAGCCTGGGAGTCAATGGACCACAATTCACCACATAACTTAGATCCTCACTTATATCTAGGTGTTCGTAGTGTCTGAAAAAGATATTTATATATAAAATTAAGCTTTTCAAAATTTAGATTTGGCCTAAATATTGTATACATAGAATTTTCAATAACCAAGGCTTGCTTATCTACACTGGGATGAATTATATTTCATTTTCTATTTTTTTTAATTACACAAGTAATATATTTTAAAATGGATAAGTTTTCATTGTCAAAGACAAAATACTACAAAATAACAATAATCCTCATATCTCCATACTTCTGTACGCCTGCTTGTCTCCCAGCAATGTGTCCAGTTTGATAGGTATACTTCTAGGCCTTTTTGGGTGAATTTATATGTAAAAATATAAATTCTGGGTTTTGAATGAGTATACAAATTGGATTACACGAAAGTATTGCTCTATAACTGTCTACCACACCCATCCACTATTCTCACTTAAAAAGCAAGTCTGAGAGGGGGCTGGCCCCGTGGCCGAGTGGTTAAGTTCGCGCGCTCCGCTGCAGGCGGCCCAGTGTTTCGTTGGTTTGAATCCTGGGTGCGGACACGGCACTGCTCATCAAACCACGCTGAGGCAGCGTCTCACATACCACAACTAGAAGGACCCACAACGAAGAATACACGACTGTGTACCCGGGGGCTTTGGGGAGAAAAAGGAAAAACTAAAATCTGAAAAAAAAAAAAAAAAGCAAGTCTGAGAGGGGAATTTCATCCAGATTCTGCCACGACTTCTGTCAGTCTGGAAGAAGTTAGGACTATGAAGCTGAAGATACAATTCTTCAGGAAAGACTCCTTACCAGGAGGTGGTGCATGGATGTGTGAGAGAACTACTCCCATGACACGGTGAACTCAGTGGGTTTTTTCACCAACAAAATCAGGATTTGAATCAGGAAAACCTATGAAATAGGAGAATACTTCTAGGCAAAGAAACTTTAATCTGAAAAATAAAGACAATTCAATTATTTGTTTAGCCTCAACACTTTCTGAGCTCTGTATTTAGTCCTCAGACTTCTCTATCTATACCTGCACTAAACTACAATAGCCATGACCTACATGTGGCTATTGATCATTTGAAATGTGACTAGTCCTAATTGAGAAGTGCTATAAGTATAAAATTACGTAATAATTTTGAAGACTTAGTATAATAAAATAATGTAAATATCTTATTAATAATGTTTATGTTGATTATATGTTGAAATGATACTATTTTGGATAAATTGGGCCAAATAAAATATATTATTAAAGTTGATTTCATCTATTTCTTTTTATCTTTATTAAAGTAGCTAACAGAATATTTAAAATTATATATGTGGTTCACACCTGAGGCTTGTGTTATATCTCTATTAGACAGCACAGATTTAGACCGATCTCAAAGAATCTAACAGCCTTAAATGCCATTGATATGTTGATAATTCTCAGGTTTTTATCTCCACTCCCAACCTCGTTACATACCTCCAGACTTGCACATACAATTGCCTACTTGAATCTCCACTTGGATGTTTATTAGTTAATTTCTAAGTATACACACATACAAAAATAACTGAAACAGGAGTTTCTTAGAATAATAATACCCTTATTACAAATTATGCCATACTATCCTCTTCTATTCCATTCCATTTTGTTTCTAAAGACACATCTTATAAAGCCCCAAGATGAATACATGGCTGGGTGATGTCATTTCCTCTTGGTAGGCTGACAATATGTGTGGTCTCTGTAATTCAACTAACTCTTTTCTCGTCACCAGACTGGAAGAGATTATTTACATAGTCTTTGGGGGAAAATGGCTAAATTAGTTAGAGATGTCCTTTGGAAGACAATATTCACAGAAACTAGGACTCAAACAGCTTTTTCTCTTTAGTCTTTTCTCTTCCAAATTGTTTTCCTCATCATTGAACTCATAGGTGTCATTTTACTGGCAAATGCTATTTGTTCAGTATTATTCCAATCATCATTAGAACAGTTCATTATTATTCAAATTTAGTTGTACCAATTGTTTATAAAACATTATTATAATCAACAAAAATTGATTTTAAGTCGTTAGTCAATAAACCTCTCAGTCTATTTGCCATTAATCAGATTTATAAATGTGATAGCTTCTTGAAAGTTGGTATGCTTGTCTTCTTCAGCTTTTTCACACTTGTCAAAGGTCAGTGTTCTCAGTTGTTTAAGTTTCATTACATCTAAGGTGATTAGAGAAACTCTGCAGAGCCCTCTGTGGCAGGGACTGCTATTACCCACCCAGAGTGTATTCCTCTTTTCCTTAGTAAAAGAATCCATATTTTATTCAGAGTAGCAATGAGTTCAGCTAAAAACACTTGCTTCTTCAGCCTCACTTGCATCTAGCTAGGTTGGTCACATGACATAGCTCTGGCCAATGAGACACAAATTGAGGATTTCTGGGAAGCCAGTTGCTTTCCTGAAACAAGAACTGCTGCTTCATGCTCCTCCAGACTGGAACATGGAAAATACCTGGATGTTTAGCAACCATCTTGCAAGTATGAGCTAACAAATATAAGAAAGAGGATCTACAAGCTAAATGTCACAGATCCAGCACAGAATAGTGGTTAAGAATATGATGTGAGGAAAATATTAAGCCCCTAAGTAGATATACATGATAGATAGATCATGGTATATTATATATATATAAAGATATATATAAATATTATATATAAAATATATATAAATTATTTATTTTTTATTGTTACATATAAACAATTTTTATATAAATATACAAAATATTTATATAAATATATATAATATATATATTTTAGACTTTATTTTTTAAAAGAGTTGTTTTAGGTTCACAGCAATTTCTCATATGCCCACTGACCTCATACATGCATAGCCTCACCCATTATCAACATCCCTCACCAGAGTGGCATATTTGTTACAATTGATGAACCTACATTGACACATAATCATCATTCAGAGTTCATAGTTTACTTTAGGGTTCACTCTTGGTGTTGTATATTCTGTGGGTTTGAAAAAAATTTAAATGACATTTATCCACAAAAAAAGAAAAAGAATTTTGGATTTATCCAGTGTGTAAGTAGAGAGGAAATAAGTGTGGGGACTGAGGGAAAAGAGGTTTAAGATGATAATTCTAGAATTTGACATGGGAGATGTCAGAAACAGAACATTTATGAAGTTATTATGCCTTCATGGAATGCTAGAACCTGGACAAAAAATGATGAGTAAAGATGACAAAGCATCATAGGGAAGATGACACAGAATTTAATGATAGTAGGATTGGGTATGAGAAGGTGAGAAATTATAAAAGTTATGATTTTAAGTACAGATTATAGATCAGTGGATCCATTGGCAAATAAGGATGGTTAGAGCTAATTTAAAAGGAGATGAGCCAATTTAGACATAGACATTTGAATTTAAAGTAGATCTTCATGTAAAAATATCCAGCAGGAGGTTGCAGATGTTTGACTAAGGTTTGGAAGTAAAGTTAGCGCTGGAGTTATCCCAGAACAAAGTTTTAGCCCAAGGTTTCCTCATGAAGTGAAATACTGTAAATTAAATTACTAGTCTAGAAAACAAGAAATTACAGAGTAGAAATTATCTCTGAGGGACATTTAGCCAGAATTTTACAGAGAAATACATGAAAATAAGTACAGCTTAGACCTAAATATTAGTGATTCACCAAGTCTATAGGTCTTTGTCTTACACTGAGTATGAGCTAAACTTCATGTGGCTGCATATAGAAGCTTTGGACCTACCTCCGAAAGTGACAGCCTTGGTAAAATGTGAGGAATCAGTCAAATCAACATAACTTTACTGAGGACCCATGTTGTTGCCCAAAACCATACTTGGAATTATGGAATATATAAAAGTAGTGCTTTAAAATTGTCCCTGAGGTTGAGAGTTTTTTTTTAATCTGGTTATCTAAAAGATTGTTGGTTAAATATTTGTGTGTTTGCAATACATTCAACATTTGCTATGCTCTGAAAAAGAACTGGATTTGATGAAGGCAGATTTTGAGGGTGTTGAAATACATCAAGTAGTATGTAATGAAAATCGAAACAGAAAATAGAAACTCAATTATAGAGAAATATATGAAAATCTTATTGTTGGATTTCAAAATAAACAAGTCTATCTAAGGTACAGAAATATCTGGAACATAACAGTAATAACTTCCTAAGACTTAAATTATAAATATAATGAGTTTTTAAAAATCATCTGCCCAATATATAAAAATAAAAGAAAAAGAAGAGAAAAAAAGCCTGATCTCATTTGTATCATGATCTTCCATCCTCCTGAACATTAATGATGCATTATATTAAATTTGACTTTTGAATCCTTTAGAGATTTTCCATAACAACACATTCAGAATTTTCCTTAGTTCCTCCTTCATATCTTTGTTCCGAAAGTTGTAGATCAAGGGATTAAAGAATGGGGTTGCTAAAGCATAGAACAGGGTCACAAATTTCTGTATCCCAGGATAGTCCCCAGAACCTGGGCTAACGTACATCACCATGACTGAGCCATAGAACAGAGACACCACAGCAAGGTGGGAGGCACAAGTAGAGAAAGCCTTATGCCTTCCTGAGCCTGAGGGCATCTGTAGCACCACACTCAGAACACAGAAGTAAGTGCCAAGGATGTACAGGAAGGTGAGAAAGATGATTAAAGAGCTAATGATTCCACAGATCAGAGTAATTCCAGGTACTGGAGCACAGGACAATGCCAGCAAAGGTGCCAGATCGCAGAGAAAATGGTCAATGGTGTTGGGACCACAGAAGGGCACTTGAGATATTAGAGTTAAAGGAGTCAGTAACCAGAGAAAACCACCAGCCCAGCAGAAAACCATTAACCTAGCACATAGGCGATAGGTCATTACAGTGGGATAATGCAAAGGTCTACAAATGGCAAGAAATCGATCAAAAGACATCACTGACAGAAATAAGCCCTCAGCAGCACACATGGAGAAGAAGAAGTAGAACTGGAGCAGGCAGCCAGTGTAGGAGATGCTCTTGGTTTGGGAGATGATGTTGGTCAACATTTTGGGCACATCAGAACTGACATAGCAGATCTCCAAGAAAGAAAAGTTGGCCAGGAGGATGTACATGGGTGTGTGGAGTTTCTGGCTTGACCACACAGCATAGATGACGGATGCATTGCCCATGAGAGTCAGAAGGTAGATGAAGGAGAAGAGCACAAAGAGGAGGATCTGGATGTCTCTGTCACATGGAAAGCCCAGGAGAATGAACTCACTCACAAACCCAGAGATATTAGTAGTCTCCAAGGTCCTCATGAGTCGGACCTGTGGAAGTGACAGAGACAGTAAGAGCCACAGAAATAGTTGCACTATTTTTCTTCTTCTTGGTAAAGAGATATATGTTTATTTTCCTCAGTTTGGTTTTGCGATATTACTACTTCCCTTTGGAAGGGTGAGTTGTTCTTTCCTCTTTGTCTCCTTTCCTCCCTCATTTATTCAATAAACATTTATTTTGCACATATCCTTGTCACTGTTCTAGGAGATAGGGAAGAATAATGAATAAAAAAAGGCAGAGTCCCTGCTCTTGTGGAGCTTATGTCAAATATCTTTTTCCAAAGCAACTTCAAACAATACATTATGGCTGTAGAATTTCTATAGAGAGGGAGTTTAGGAGCTTAAATCTGATTGGAAAAGATCTAAGGAGATTTACCTCAGGACCTAATTTGCATAGCAAGGAAACTATTTTTACTTAGATTGTATGTTTATTTGTGGAACTTCATGGGAAACTGATACAGAATATGGAGTGGATGTTAGCATCCCTCTACCTAGACATGGTGCTGCCACTGACACG
The DNA here is from genome assembly GCF_021613505.1 of Equus quagga. NCBI lineage: Eukaryota > Metazoa > Chordata > Mammalia > Perissodactyla > Equidae > Equus > Equus quagga. The sequence goes on along the minus strand of NC_060268.1, from coordinate 29,086,767 downwards.
GTAACAATGGGATATGACAAATCAAAATAAAATTTTTTGTTGTCATGTGAGACTTGAAGATTATGACCAGTTGGAAAAAATAAGGAAAGGCATTTGGGAGGGAGAAGGACCTTGGCAAAAGGCAGAATGTTCCAAGGGCAATGATGGAAGCAAAACATTAATAGCATATAACAGTAATGTGAAAAGATTTGGATACAAGACATTATGTTTAGAGAAGAGTCCAAAAGAATGGAAGTTAGAGTACTTGTAAAGGAATGATGAGATATAAGGTCCAAAAGATGGGGCCATATGGCAGAGCACTCACTGCCAGTCTGACTACTTCACGCTTAATTTTGTAGTCAATGGCAAACAACTGGAGCTGGTCTAGCAGAAGAATAAAATGATCAAAGATTTATGGAAAGCTGCATTTGCAAGACAATTTTCCAGACAGTTACAGGGTAATGAAATTAGCAAGAAACTATTAGAAAGTCCAAGAAAAAGTATGAAGAGCCTGACGTAGGGTAATGTCTAAGCGAAAAGACACCAGGGATGGGTTTAAGGGATGTGCAATGGTAGAAACCTAATCTCCTGGTCTTTAAAATCAGCAGAGGCAATTAAATGCTGCTCAAGGAGTACAGAAGGAAGATACAGAAAAGAGAGAGCTCACTTTCCATGATTGCTCTTTCACCTGGAATGACTCACTATAGTCCCACTCTAAGGGCCTTTCTATTCCCACATAAACATACTGAAGTGTCATGCTGTTTTCCTTGCCATAGGGTATCTCTCAGCTCCCTTTTGATTCCTCAGTACCGTTTTCTTTTGACTCTTTTGAATCTGAGTATTATTTCCTTAAGTAAATTAGCTTCTACTTATGAAGTTTTCCCCTCCTACAAGCCACACACAATGGGTGTTGATTTGCTATGCTGTCATCTGTGTGAAAGAGAACAGTAAACAAGACAGTCATATAAATTACTGACAAAATCTTAAAGAAAATCTTTCCCATTTTCCTGTCTGCTAAGAATACAATTCTTTTGAAGATAACTCACAAAGACAAAATGTTTTATAGAAAACATTTCCTTAACCCTATGTCTAATAAGTTTTGTAAAATAGGAACTATGTTTGTAAAGGAAAATAATCATGAAAATGTATGCTCTTTTTCTCATATCAATGTATAAAATCAAATGGACATTGAGACATAGGAAAGAAGTTACTATTCCATGTGCATATACCCACTTATTTTAATGCAGTCCAGGAGTCTAAGGTGTCTGCCCCTTGGTGAAACACCTTTTGGTTTCTTTCTTCACAAAGATCCCTTTCAGGATTTTTTACTACTCAAACAATAGAACATGTCACAAATCTCTCCATTCCCCATTACTTATCCCTTTCAGACTCTGGAGTCTGTCTCTGGAGACCTGAACCCCAGGAGTAATGGAGGCAATTAACATGCATCATACAGACTTGGGTAGGTTTCATCTTCAGTGATTCTCATACTGGAGAACTACATGACTGTGCACACACTCACATGTACACTCACACACAAACACACACATACACTCATGCACATACACACATATATTCCAGGCTAACAGAGTATTGTTCCCTCCAGAGTTGCCTCTCCTAAACTTAATAAATTACTTCTTAGCTAACAAATTTTTTGACATGAGATGCATCATTACCTTCAAACTTCATTAGACCTAGAGTCTCCCATGCCTGCTATGCAAAGGGCAGTTTAAAGATCTCATCCACTGTGTCCATCCCCAGATATTCACAGAGCTACCTATCTCCATTCTCTACATATATCTCCTTGTCTCCACATATAGATCAGACAGGATAGATGTTGGTCAACCAAGAAGTTAGGACATTAATTATGTGACAAAGACGAATCCATTTCCTCTTCTTCAAATCAAGACTACATTTATTCTAAGCCTTCCTTGCAGCTAGCTGTGCTCATGTAACTGAGTACTAGTGAGAAGAATGGAATTAAAACTGAGGTGCGGGACTCCAGGCCTTTCCCATGCATGGTCCTTGACGATTTCTGACGTAATTAAGCATGTTGACCTAGCAAGTCAAGTTGTGAAGATGGTAAAGCCAAAAATGGAAAAAGCCTGAGTTCCAGAATCATCACTTGAAGAACAATCACTTGTCGATCAGGAACACCCATCCGGATTTTAAGTGAGCAGTAAATAAATGCCTTTCATATCTGATTCATTAAAAAAGAAGGTTATTTGGAGAACAACAATGTGACTAATTGAATAAAATATTTACATTTTGTTAAATGTATAAATAAAACAATGTGTGGGTGAGTATATCAACACGTATATATTTACAGGCTTAATCTGTTTAGTTTTCTAATTCCAAAATAGCTGGGAGAAATTAAAGAAACAATATTTATGAAGGACAAATCCTGAGAAATGAAAATATTGAGCCATAGAATGGGTGTCTTTTAAATTTTGGCAGTGTGGCCTCATTTCCTTCCAAAGAGGTTTCAGACCTTTCTTCATACTGTTACTTTTCTCTCTATCCTTACCAGCAATGCCTAGCTTTTCATACTGTGCTGCTGGCCTAGTTCTTCAAACTGGGCTCATAAATGAATATAGCAACACTATTTGGTGCCTCTATTATGATGGCATACGTCAGTGTCAATTGAGAGCACATGGAATATATCCTTAAGTTTAAGAGTTTCTTAACAATCTGTATTTCATGGACTATGAGGCTGGAGAGGTAGGCAGGATCAGATCATCTAGATCTTCCAGGCGACAATAAAGAACGTTTTCTCTGAACTCCTGGGGAAGCCTTATACTATATACTAAGAGGAAGGCTTAATAAAAACCTTACCTTAATAAAATCCAGACCTTCATAAGCTTTGCTTATCTTAGAGTTATTTACTCTATGTTCATATATATGTGCCTTTATTACACTATATTCCACCTTGTTCCATTAAGAATCTGAGATACCCCAAAAAGTGCACTAAAGAAAGAATAAGAGAAACATGAATTGAAAAGAAAAAAGTAGAATGATGACTTATAGATTACAAGATCTTATGCTGGTTAAAGTCAAGCCTCTAAATATATTAACTCTTTTTAAAACAAAGTGAGGAACGGGGAAACATCTGTTATATGAGTTTCATTAAATGTCAGAAGAAAACAAGTGGGTTCACAGGGAAAGCTAAATTACTGGCTCCTAGTCCTATAACAATTTCTTTCACAGCGATTCACATTAAACTAAGAGACAAAGTGAACAGTGTTCCCCCAAAATATCTATTATATATTTATATCTAATTCAATACAGTTTAATTTTATAGCATTTCTCAATAAAATTCAAAGTCCCTATACAGAAGTATAACTCAATAGAAGCAATTCTTCCCAGATCTAAGAATTGTAGTCCAAATAGCAGCTTTCTGATCATTTGTCTTAACCCAAAAGTCTGACCCCAAATATCCTAAGAATAAAATTTACAGCTAATTACATGTTCACCCAAGGCAAAGATTAATAACTCCTCAAGGGGCCGACCCGGTGGCACAGTGGTTGGGTTCGCAGTTCTGCTTCGGTAGCCCGGGGTTCGCCAGTTTGGATCCCGTGTGTGGACATGGCACCACTTGGAAAGCCATGCTGTGGTAGGCATACCACATATAAAGTAGAGGAAGATGGGCATGGATGTTAGCTCAGGGCCAGTCTTCCTCAGCAAAAAGAGGAGGATTGGCAGCAGATGTGAGCTTGAGGCTAATCTTCCTCAAAAAAATAAATAAATAACCCCTTAAATTTGGATACCAAAGTTCTCTTCTGTTATGCAGAAGTTTCCTTTGGAGGAGTGTTCACAAGAAGGGAAAGAATTGTTGATATGACAATATCTGTCTTAAAAAGTTTATTAGATTCTTTCTAGAATTAGATTCTTTATAAATTACCAGAAGTAATTTACCCATACAGGGCTCCCACATCTGCTCTTCAAATAAAAGTGAGAGGCTGAAGGAAAGGGTGACCCAGAACTGAAAGAGAAGTGGGAAGTCTGGGGACTATTCCTGACATGACTGAAGAAATAAGGGGGTGGAGGAGGGTACACGGAGAATGGAAAATGAATCCAGTAAACTATACTATTCAAACAAACTTCCAGGTAGATATTTTAATGTTCTTAGGATAAAATATTTGTATTTTGAATAAATGCTTTTTTCTTTTGTATGTTTTCTTTTTTCCTTATAAATTTTCCTCTTAAATGTATGCCATTATACACTGTCTGAAACAAGGCGAGAGGAGATTTTATTTCCATAACTTGATCCTAATACGGTAGTGAGAAGAATTTGCAGGACACTAGAGATCAGATATTAAGGTGAGTGGCAGTGTGAGTGAAGTGCTCGCAAGATCCTGGAAGCAGAGAGAGAGAGATATTAAAACGTAGCAAGTCGATACTCAGCAGCCCCAGGGACCAATTTCTTCCCGCTTGTGTTTTCTCTCACCCAGTTTGGAGGGAACAAGTCACCCTCCAGAGCAGAGGTAGCCTCTACAGGTGAATAGAAATCTCATGGGTGATGTGAGAGTGCATCCTGGCAAAGTGAACCATCTTCAGCCCACACGCCAGAGGCTGTTAATACCTGCATTGTTGATAGTGTATAGATTCACCCTCTGTCTTCTGTAAGGAAACACAGATTTCATTGGCACGACCAGTGTATGCTGCCAAGAGAACACCAGGTGTAGAGAAAGAGGCTTTATTCTATCAGGCCCTTCTTAGGGCTTATTAATTGCTGATGTTTCTGTGATATTTCCTTTAAAAATGAAACATTAATACAGCAAACTCTCAACTAGCAATTAAAATCTAAGTTAAGGGCAAAACTTTTCTCAGAACTGGGTTGTTTGAAACTAAACATTAGTTTTCCCATTTAAACTCTGATAGATAATGCTGTTAAATGCCCATGTCGGCACATAAATATCTAGGTAATACAAAACATACCTGCACATATGCAACTATATTCTAACCAACATCCATTCCTGATAAAAGTTCTTAACAAACTACAGACAGACAGAAACTTCTTTGAACTGTAAAGAATATCTTCAAAAACCTGTATCTAACATCATACTTAATGGTGAAAATGAATGCTTTCCCTCTAAAATCAGAAAAAAAACAAGAATGTCTGCTCTCATCACTTCTATTCAACATTGTACTGGAAGTGTTAGTGCAATCAAGCAAAAAAAAAGAAAGAAACGGCATCTTAATTGAAAGAAAGACTGTCTTTAATTAGAAAGGACATGGTCGTCTATGTAAAAAATCCAAAGGAATCAGCAAAAGGGCTACTGGAATAATAGAGTTTTGCAAGATTTCAAGATATATATACAAAAGATATATATATATATTTCCAGATCCATATACAAATATGTATTGTATTTCTATAAGCAGATACTAGCAACAATCAGAAATTGACATTTTAAAAAAAAATGTTTACAATAGCATCAAAAAGTATTAAACAGAGATAAATATGATATAGGATGTGAAAGACATACAACGAAAACCACAAAACATAGCAGAAGGAAGTTAAAGATGTAAATAATTGTAAAGATATAACTTGTTCATGGGTTGGAAAACTCAGTATTGCTAAGAAATCAGTTCTTCCCAAAATGATCTATGGATTCAATGCAATCCCAATCAAAATCCCAGGAGATGTTTTTGGTAGAAATTGGCAAGCTAATTTTCAAAGTCCTATAGAAATGCAGAAGACTTAGACTAAACAAAAAAAAAGTTGAATGAATAACACTATCTGATTTTAAGACACACAAAGTTACGATGATCAAAACAACGTGGCATTGACATTAAGTTAAACAAATAGATCAATGGAACAAAATAGAGTCCAGAAATAGCCCTATATACATGGCAAACATTTTCAACAAACATGCCAAAACAATTTATTGGAGAAAGGAGAGTATTTTTAATAAATGGTGCTGGAATAGTTGGATATCTAAAAAAAATTAACTTCAATATTTCAACACCTCATAAAATACACAAAAATTAAATTGAAATGGGTCATAGGTTATAAAGCCTAAAACTATAAAACATCTGAAAGAAAAAATAGAGGAAAATCCTTGTGACCCTGGCTTGGGCAAAGATTTCTTAAATACAACACCAAAAGCACCATCTATAAAAGAAGAAATTGGTAAACTGAACTCCACCAAAATTAAAAATATCTGCTCTTGGAAAGACACTATTAAGAGAATGAAAAGACAGGGGCCGACCCCGTGGTGGAGTGGTTAGGTTCACGTGATCCACTTCGGCCGCCCAGGGTTTCACCGGTTGGGATCCTAGGCACAGACATGGCACCACTCATCAGGCCACGCTGAGGCAGCATCCCACATAGTACAACCAGAAGGACCTACAACTAGAATCTGCAACTATGTACTGGGGGGCTTTGGGGAGAAGAGGAGGAAAAAAAAGGACATTGGCAACAGATGTTAGCTCAGGTGCCAATCTTTAGGAAAAAAAAGAGAAGGAAAAGACAGTCCACAAACTAGGAGAAAATACTGGCAAAGCATATATCATTTAAAGGAATTGCATCCAGAATATATATATGAAGAACACTCAAAATCAATAATAAAAAATCAATTAAAAATGGAGAAAATATTTGAACAGAATTCAACAGAACATATACGGATGGCAAATAAATGAAAATATTTTCAACATCACTAGTCAATAGAAAAATACAAATTAAAACCGCAATGAGATATTGAAACCACTGTATGCATACCAGAAGGACTAAAATTAAGACTGTCCATGCAAATGTTGTTGATGATATAAAGAAATTTGAGCTCTCATACACTGCTGGTGCAAATGTAAAATGGTACAAGCACTTTGGAAAGCAGCTGGCAGTTAAGCATGTATCTACCACTTGAGAAAGCTATTTCACCCCTAGCTATTTACCCAGGAGGAAAAAAAGCATATGCCACATTAAGTCTTATACACAAATATTCCTAGCAGGTTTATTTATAATAACACAAAACTGGAAAGAATCCAAATATCCATCAACAGGTGAATGGATAAACAAACCTTGGTATGTCTATATAACAGAATATTACGCAGCAATAAAAAGGAATGATCTACTGATACACGCAACACCATGGATGGACCTCAAAATAATTGTGCTGAGTGAAAGAAGCTAGACCAAAAGAAAGAGTACATATGGTATGATTCCATTAATATAAAGCTGAAGAAAATTGAAACTCATCTATAGTGAGAGAAAGATCAGTGGTTCCCTGGGGAGTGAGGTCAGAGATGGGTAGGCGGGAGAGATTGCAAAGGGGCATGATGATTGGAGATGATGATTATGTTTACTATCTTGATTATGGAGATGGTGTCACAGGTGTATATATATGTGTGTGAAAATTATCAAATTACACACTTTGTATACAATATTGTATGTCAGTTATACCACCCTAAAACTGTTTAAAAAATAAAAAGTATTCTCAGATCAAGCCCAGAGATGGGAAAGTGATATGAAAAGGACAGAAAAGAGGCAGAGTAGTACAGACACTCTTGAACTCTATTAATTGATCAATCCTCCACACCTGCTTTTCTAGGTCATTTTCTACATAGGGCTTGACTCTCCCACTGCAAGTGAGTCACACTAGGTACTATTTTTTCCAGAGGGTAAAATTACTCCTTCAAACCCTCATAGACTGCTGGTGGGAATGCAAACTGGTGCAGCCACTATGGAAAACAGTATGGAGATTTCTCAAAAAATTAAAAATAGAAATACCATATGACCCAGCCATCCCACTACTGAGTATCTATCCAAAGAACTTGAAATTAGCAGTTCCAAAAGTCGCATGCACCCCTATGTTCATTGCAGCATTATTTACAATAGCCGAGACATGGAAGCAACCTAAGTGCCCATCAACTGATGATTGGATAAAGAAGATATGGTGTGTGTATATATATATACTATGGAATACTAATCAGCCATAAAAAAGGATAAAATCGTCCCATTCACAACAACATGGATGGACCTTGAGGGTATTATGTTAAGTGAAATAAGCCAGATAGAGAAAGACAATCTCTGTATGACTCCACTTATATGTGGATGTTAAACACGTACACAAAGAGAACAGATTAGTCGTTACTGGGGGAAACGGTGTGTGGGGGGTGGGCACAAAGGGTGAAGTGGTACAACTACAACATGACTGTCTAACAATAATGTACAACTGAAATTTCACAAGGTTTTAAACTATCATAGTCTCAATAAAAAGTTTTAAAAAATGCAAAAAAAAATTACTCCTTCAACACATTTTTTTTATGCTGTCACTGTGTATCTGAGGGCTTTGGTTTCACCAAGACAGAGACATCTGCAAGAAACTCTGGAAAGTAGGACATAAAGTGAAAGAGTTTTCCTCCTAGAGTGCCCTGTTTGCCAGGATATGGATTCTGCAATATTTTGAAATATAAATGGTGGCCAAACAGGGAAGCAAGCTGAACTCATCAGTGTTTTAGACAAAAATTTCTGCCACACTAGAAAGGATAGAGAGATAGGAGATCAGCTGTGTTCAAAGATCTGCCCCCCTGTTGAGGTAAGTAAACCTTGGAGCCCACCTCCCAGCTGCAGTTGGTCAGAGAGCAGCTGCAGAATGACCCTGCTCTGACTAACCTTAGCCAAGAACATCCTTGGACCAGGAAAGTGTCCTTAGATGCAGCTGTCTCCTTAAAGATGTCCACATAATGTCTCATGGAGAAACTTCCCGTTTCACAGCCAACTTATTATATGTTAGTTTTGTTGATGCCCTTTGGCCAAAGACCACAGGAATACCTATAGATGAATGAGTTGGGTTTGTTACTCATTATAGCAGGGGACAACATAGACCAGGAGAGAACCTTGGGATGTCTCAGTAAGACAGTGTTACAAGGAACCTATTATAGGACTGTTGATTTGGTTGAGTGATCTTGGGGAGAATCTGAGAAGATGATTTGCTCCAAATTGGATGTTGTCAAAGCAAGGACAATTCTATGAGTAGGTATTTCAACAAATCTATCTATAGAGAGGACAGACAAAAAAGGAGAGTAAAGCTGTAATTGGCTTTTTTTAAAAAAGTAGAAGTCATTCATTTTAGCCAAGACAGGAAAATATTTGATATTGTATGGGTGGCACAGTGACTTTGTTTTTTCTGTGCTTAGACAAAATTATGAAGTAGCCTTGTTTTGTCCTGTTTTATCATGGTCTCTTAGTAACCTTGACTGAGGTTGTATTTTGTTGGATGGTTTATGTCCAATAACAGAATAGCACGGTATAGCTGAGAGTGTCAGGTGAGCTTGTAATAACTTTGAGGTCTGGTTGTGAATGTCAGATCAGTTATGGCCATCTGGGGCTGCTTTTATCCCCTTCAGGCTTGTAAGATTTTTCATTGGCCACGTGGCAGGCACACTTAGGGGAGCAAGAGACAGACTTATTGGTTGATTAATTAATCAAACAATCAATTGATTTGTTAAGATTTCATTATACCTGTGAGAGTTTTAAAGCAAAGAAAAGATATTATTTCAACTAGCACAGAAAAAAAAACCCAACAGAAATTAAGGCAGGTCCCGAGGGAAGTGAATAACAAGCATATAAATAGATGTCTCTTGACAGTTTTCCTGTTAGAAGCAGTAAACAGATCCTCAGGATCAGGAAAAAACAGGGCTTACTCCACGGCAGGCTCTGCTTATAACCCCTCCATCTCTCAGCAAATACAAAGATCCTCATCACAACCATTTGCACCTCTTTTCTTCTCTCTGGTTACCGCCAAGACTATGTCTCTTCTCTAAGAAAATAAAAAAAATAAACTTTTGAGAAGCTTCAGTTTGGAATTCCTTTGCTGATGCAGGTATTAAGATTATATACTGTTTAGAAGAGTAAAGAATCATAATCTGCCAGCTTTTACTCACAGCTCTCTTCGAAGTTGCTATAGCCATACACATACAACTAATATCTCTTAAGCTCTTACTGGTGAGGCAATGGTCGAGGTATTTACAGAAATTTGTCTCATTCAGTAATCTTTATAATAGCCCTTTAAAGAAGGCATAATTATGCCCATTTAATAGCTAGGGAAATTGAGAATTAATTTCCTATAACTAGTAAAAGAAGCTTTTGACTCTAAATCCAATGCTTTTCTGGTATACACAGCTGCCTACCACTCATCCCAATCTGGAAAATTATCCTTACTTTTAAGTACTTTCCAGGAACAGATTACCCAATGTGACAGATGTGGCAGCCCCTCGCTGAAACTATACAACGTTTGTAAATCAGGGAACTGGGTTGTCACGAGACGTCTCTGGACTGGCTGTGGACAGAGGGCCAACAAATGGAGGTACCAAACTTCTACTGTACTGAGCTTTGAGGGAAAATTAAAATATCAGGGAATGTCTTCCTCACACTGTGTATGGCACAGCCTGGTTCCCTCAGCCATAGTCTATCTCAGCCTCTCCAGGGTTGATTAATTTAACAGGTAAACCAAAAAAAGTTGATTGCTGTCAATTAACTCGGTCCAAGCAGCCTGGGTACACAAACACAGAAATCGTTATACCAATGTTCACAGCGCCCTCTGCAGCCGATGCAGGGTGAATCCAGCAGCCTTTCTTTTCTTTTCTCTCTCTTTTTTTTTTTTTTTTGACAGCTCCAGCTCAGACTTGTGGAGATAAGCTTCATAGTTTCTTCCGTACAGAGGAGCTAAGTAATAAAAGGTGAGTGACAGTACAGTCTGGTTAAATATATTAGATTAAGCATAAAATTGTGGTGGTCATTTCTGTTATCTAGAACACCTTCCTGTTTTCTACAACAGCTTTGTGAAACTTCCAGACAGAATTGCTCTGAGAGTGAATGGTTTTGTTCAGAAATCTATAATGGTAGGTTTTTCCATTTTTAAAGAGTGCTCTGCAGCTACTTGGAAAATGGAGGGTTTAGTTACAAAAGTAGAAGTGAGGAGCTCTGTTAGGATGGTGCTGCAGAAGTCCAAGGAAGAAAGTATGAAAATTTGAACTTGGGAGATGAGAGGGAAGACAAAGGAAAGATATGAGCTGTATTTCAGAAACAGAAGCATCTTGCTAATGAATTGGATGTGAGGCATAAAAGAAAAGAAGACATGTAACATTAAAATAGACTAGACCAGGAAAAGTAAGTTCTTGAACATTAACTAAGTCATTCAAAGTGCAGAAAATATTTTGAGAAAATGAACAAAGTGATTATCACAAAAAATAACCTTTCAGAAATATCCTGCAAAACACTTTAATTAAAAATGCCCCAACCACAATTAGTAACAAATTATTTTGACCTATTGAAAACTCAGCAACTTTTTTCTAAGTTGGTATTACACCTGTAGGCCTATAAAGGACGTTTTTTAACTTCATGGAATTTAAAGTCCAAAAGCGACTTTTACATGTCATAGCAAATTTTCTTTTGAGTCACTCCTTCCATTCACCAGCAGTTAATGTATTCTCATGGCTCCAACATTTGTTAACAGCCCCTTTCAAAGAACAGGGCATTTGGAAAAGTGATGGCTTCAGAAACGACCACATTCTGAATATTTTCATCCTGAATGAGAACAGTGCATGTAAAGTAATGCAAACATATATTAGATATTTAATGTCTGGTTTAAGTTTACCTACAAATGATGACTATATAGTATCTGAAATTTAGTCTCAGTCCTTAGTCACACATCCTTAAAATCAGAGAGGAAAGGGTATTCAGAAGGTATAAGTTTATGGTACAAGAACAAGAATCTATACCTTCCACAGCTGAGGCACTAAAAGACCCGAGGTAATATAAGTTAAGACATAAACTATCAGGATCTTGGGAAATTTTCTTGACCACATGAGTCCCCCATGTCATGAAAATCAGATAAAATCCAGAACTAGATCTATCTCAGAGAGGGAAGCTTTCACACACATTTTATAAGCTCCAAAATATTAATCAGTTTGCTAGTCCCCCATCACAAACTTTCTTCCTCTCCAAAAACAAAACAAAAATATATTGTAATCAACCACCTTTTCCCTGACACCTTCTGCCTTTTATCCCTGGATGTCTTACTGTTTTTGAATATTCCAAATAGAATATTTGAATATTCCAAATAGAACATTTGAATATTCCAAATGGAACATTGTCAGACTCCTTGGATAATTATGCCAACTCTCAAAAATAAGATCATTGCTTGATTGATTGATGCTGTATTCCAGATAATGGAAAATACATATTTTTTTGTGTTCCTTATGCATACCTTATTTACAGAGCCCACAATAACCAAGTACAAGATCTGAGTGCAGGATCATTTAACAAAGATTTCTGTCTGTTTTTTTCAACTCAGAAAAACATAAAGCCATTATGCAAATATATAACCGTCCAAAGTCATTCTGCCTTGAGATGCTCCCAAGGAGTTACTGGGAGAGGGAGCAAAATTTTAAAGTTTTCCCTGCTTTTCAACTTTCCAGCTACATCTACCTTAACATAAGATCAATAATATCAGGCTGCAGAGTTTATATAACTGGAAAGGAAACAATGGATTTTGCAGAGTCATATTCCCAACACAGACAATCAAGGACTTGTTTCAACAAGAGCAGATTAATGCTGATCCTATCCCTAGGCTGGATCTGCCATGGATGGCTGGGGAACTGTATTAACAGAAGTGAGCTGCAGCTATTTCCTGCAATTAATTTGAATGTTTTACTCCTCACATTGGTAGATTGCATTACCAAACAGAATCCACAAAGGAGTTAACCACCTCAAAAGAGAAAAGTGATTCTGGTTTTCCCAAGTGTCTCTTCTTCCAGAGCCACACAATCTAAGTCAGCTTTGCCCACAAGTGGCTGTGTTGATGTGCTCTCCTTCTGGTAACTGAAAAAGTGTATTTATTCATTCATTTTATAAATATTTATTAAAATCTATGGAATTACAAAGCATTATGCTAATTCCCAATCACTTCTGGTAAAGTAACTGAGATAAATTGTTTTCAAGTCTATGATGAAGTTCTGTTTGAAACTTCTTGCTCAGGAAGATGCTCCTGAGTGAGCCACTTCAAAGAATTCTCTCTTGGGAGAGTCATATAGGAAAGTAGGAAATACAGTGAAGAAACATCTTGTTTAAATCACAAGGCTGATCATGACTCAAAGCTCATATAACATGCATAATGAACTTCACAGAAGTGGCTGTAAATTACTTCATGCATTAAAATGTTCTCCTAAACTAAATTTGGGGACAGTTTTCTTTTTCATTTCCAGAATACTCTCTCTTGAGAGCAGAGTAGTTCTGATATAACCACCTACTCTGAAAAAAAGTACTGCCAAGGAGAACACTGCCTAGTTTGATATTACCAGAAGGAAAAAAATAAAAAGAGCTGCTGGTAAAACGCAGTCTACATATCATTCCCCAGGCTCTGACAAATAAAGACCTTAACATTAAAAAAGAATGCTGTCAATCAGAGCTCTCATATATCATCAGTGGGAATAAAAAATAGTGCAATAGTCATGGAACACTGTTTAGCTTAATCTACTGAAGTTGACGATACACACACCCTATGATCCAGCCTACAGATACTCACGCACGTGTGAACCAAGATAAATAAACAATACGTTCATAGTAGCATTACTCCTGATTGCCCCAAACCAGAAATAACCAAGATACTCATCTATAGTAGAATACTTAAAAAAGTACTGGTTTATTCATAGAATGTAATAGCATAGAGTGCAGTAAAAATGGACAAGCTACAGATCCATGCAACAACATGAATTTCACAAACTTACTATTGAACAAAAGAAGCCATCCAAAAGTACTACATATAACATGATTTCATTTATATAAAGTACAAAAACAAAACTAAATACTTTTTTTAGGAATGCATACTTTGTTATTAAAATAAAGAAAATAAGAGTTGATTACCACAAGAAAAGGAGAATGTTAAAACTGGAGGGTCAGAGAGAGGTAGAGGATAGTGATTGGGATGGAGCATGAGGGAAAGTTCTAGGATGCAAGTGATATTGTATTTCTTGACTTCAGTGGGAGTTACAGTGGAGTTTTATTTATAATGATTTCATAAGCTGTATGTTCTATATTAAGCATTTTTCCATACATTTCTCAACAAAGGAATGTCTCTGCCTATCCGCTGATATTCACTGACTTCTAGTGTTTTTACAGTCCAACAACTAACCCAGGACAGCATTGTAGGATCAGACAAAAATAGTAACTATTGATATATAAGTGTTTATTGCATTCCCCAGGTTGGCTTCAATACATATCAGGGTTCCCATCTGTCTTCACATAGTCGTTCAATAATTTGATGGTGTTTTTACAGCTCATAGATCCATGAAAATCTCCAACACCCCCAATAACTCCAACACTATCACTGGCTTCATCCTCCTGGGCTTCCCTTGCCCCAGGGAGGGGCAGATCCTCCTCTTTCTGCTCTTCTCTGTTGTCTACCTCCTGACCCTCATGGGCAATGGTTCCATCATCTGTGCTGTGCACTGGGATCAGAGACTCCACACCCCCATGTACATCCTGCTTGCCAACTTCTCCTTCCTGGAGATCTGCTACGTCACCTCCACTGTCCCCAACATGTTGGCCAACTTCCTCTCTGACACCAAGGTCATCTCCTTCTCGGGGTGCTTTCTCCAGTTCTACTTTTTCTTCTCCTTGGGTTCTACAGAATGCTTTTTCTTGGCTATTATGGCATTTGATCGATACCTTGCCATCTGCTGGCCTCTCCATTACCCCATTCTTATGACTAGATGTCTCTGCACCAATCTCGTGGTCAGCTGCTGGATACTTGGTTTTCTCTGGTTTCTGATTCCTATCATTGTTATTTCCCAAATATCTTTCTGTGGATCCAGGATCATTGACCACTTCCTGTGTGATCCAGGTCCTCTGTTGGCCCTCACCTGTACCAGAGCTGCTGCAATAGAGTTAACTAGCTCCATCTTAAGTTCTCTGCTCTTATTTGTTCCCTTTCTCTTCATCATGGTGTCCTATGCTCTGGTCCTGACAGCTGTGTTGAGGGTCCCTTCAGCAGCTGGGAGAAGAAAGGCTTTCTCCACCTGTGGGTCTCATCTGGCTGTGGTTTCTCTTTTTTATGGCTCAGTGATGGTCATGTATGTGAGCCCGACATCTGAGCATGAAGCTGGAATGCAGAAGATAGTGACTCTGTTTTATTCTGTAGTTACTCCACTCCTTAACCCTGTGATATACAGTCTGAGGAACAAAGATATGAAACATTCTATGAAGAAATTATTGAGAACATAAAAGTAAGAGTCTTGGTTTAAAAGATTTTAGGGGGCAGAATCTGTTTTTAATTTCATGGCTAAAAAGGAAACTGACATCATTTAGAAAATTATTCATATTTTTTTTTAACTTTACACACCATAGTGATTTTTTTATCTCATAGAACTTATAGGGTTATTTAGGATCTCAAAAAGATGCATCTCCCTAATTTTACAAATCATAGAGCTATAGATTGAAAAACTGAGTTGAGTTTGTTCGTGAAATATAATTAAAAACAAATCTCCTGCCAACTCAGAAAATCTCTCTATTTGTAGTTGCCCTTACAAATTACACGAAGTTATAACCATAGGGAAAAACTTAAAGTTTTCTTTTACTCTTCAACAGCAACAAATTGTCTTTGCTCTTCTAGTTGAGCTTTGTCCTCCAAAACATCTGTCATGGTAGCATCAATTATAGACAAAAAGATTAATATATTTGAGAGGGATATGTATATAAATATCTTCAGATCAATAAGAAAAATAGCATTAGCAAATATATGAAAAAAGTAAATAGGAAAGGCTTTTAAATATCTGAAAAGACATTCTATTTTATTCAGAATTAGATAAATATAAAGAAAAATGTATTAAATGTACTTATTTTGCCCCTAAATTGACAAAGATCAAAAATGATGTTGGGGAAAAAAGCGATCACATCCTTTGCTAGTAGAGCATAAATTGGTACTATATCTATGGAGGACAGTTTGCCAAAAACTATCAAAATTTAAAGGGCATTCACTTTGACTCAGCAATTCCACTCCTAGATATTTATCTGACTACTATACTTACACACAAAAAAATGGCATATGTACAAGAATACAACTACTGTTCCTACTAGTAAAACATCGGAATAACTTAAATTACCATTCATTAAGGACTGATTAGATAAATTATTGTACATCCATAGAATAGAGTATAGTATATATCTGTTAAAAATGAAGATCTGTACCTGTCTATGGATCTAAAACTATCCTCGAAATATATCATTAAATGAAAGGCAAGATGAAAGAGATCTGTATCTTGGGCTATCTTTAATGTGAAAAAAGATCATATAGATATGCATATATTTATGTTCATTATTACATTCTATGCTTCTTGAAGGAGAAAGAAGAAACTAGTAACAGTTATTGCTTTTGAAAAGGAGAATTGGGTGTCTGGGGACAGGGAGAGGAGACATTTTCACTCTATATGCCTTTGTATTTTTAAAATTTTGTGCTATATGTATGTATTGCATTGAAACAACATTTAATGCTAACATTAATAAATAAATTTTAATAACTATTTCACTATGAAGTTAGAACCTGAGAAACATTTCTTCATAATTCTTTGATTCTTTTGGAAACTAGGAAGAGGACTGATTGTTGATGGAAAATGAAAAAGAAGAATTCTGACAACCTCTTGATGTCATCTCACTAAAATTATTTGTATCTGTTAGAACAAAATAAGAAGTGTCTTCCTCTTCTGAGGAACTAAGAGAATAAATATACCGTGAAAAATTGAAAGTATTTTTATATAATCGTTAATTGCTGTATCATCTTCCTCCATGGTCACTTAATTATTAAAACAATTAAACACATTCAATATGCTAGGCACTGAGCTAGAAGGTAAACCATATACAGAAGTGAATAAGACACATTTCCCTCTTGTGGGGCTCATAAACAAGTGTTAAATGGAGCAAGGTGTGTTATAACCAAGGGAATTGCAAGTTTCTATGGGAGCAAGTGAAAGAACAGCAAAGATAAAAGCCAGGAGTATTAAGAGATGAGAAAGCATGGTAAGTTCTGAACAGTGCATGTAACCATTTACAGATCACCGTCTATTTACAAGTATACCACAACACACAGAAAAGAAGCGTTTCTAGAACAGGTGTCCATGGGGCATTTATTACCCATCATAATTTATAATTGGCCACACGTTGATATATTAATGAGCTTCCTTGATCAAAATAAATATGGCTCCAAGAGGTAATATAATTCACAATTCAACAAACAATAATAGATATAGCTAGAGAGCTGTAAAAAGAAATAGAAAGCAGTAAAGAAATATGTAATTTGGGAAAACAAGATTTCAACAAGATACATATATGAACTCCCATGTTTATCACAGCATTATTTACAATAGCCAAGATGTGGAAACAACCAAAATGGCCATCAACAAATGAATGGAGAAAAAAGATGTGTACATATACACAATGGAATATTATTCAGCCATGAGAAAGGAAGATACCCTCCCATTTGTGACAACATGGATGGACCTTGGGCATATTATTCTAAGTGAGATAAGTTAGACAGAAAAAGACAAGTATGGTAGGACATCACTTATGTGTGGAATCCAAAAAAGTTAAACCTGTAAAAAACAGAGAGTAAAATGGTGGTTACCAAGGGACAGGGGGCAGGGGATAAGATTAATGATATTTAAGCATACAAGCTTGTAATGAGTAGTAAATAAGCTATACAGATCTAATACACAGTATAATGAATATAGACAATAATATTGTACTACAATTATGTTACGTGATAAATATCACTACAATATCAATTATATTACAATATATAAATGTATCAAAGTAACGCTTTGTACAACTCAAACTTACACAATGCTACATGTCAGATTCCTTCAATTTAAAAAATAAATATGTCATTTGGGTTTTAAAATATAAAAATAAATCTTCAATAAACAAAAACGTAGATAAAGGGAACAAAGTAGTGGTTACCAGAGGGGAAGGAGGTGGAGGGAGGGTGAAAGGGGTAAAGGGACATATATGTATGGTGATGAATAAAAACTAGACTATTGGTGGTAAATATGATGCTCTCTATACATAAACTGATATATAATAATGTATACCTGAAATTTACACAGTCATAAGCCAATATGACCTCAATAAAATAATTTTTTAAAAAATCAATCTTTAAAGGATATCAAAGTACAAATATCATACTGATTTTAAAATACTACCCTCAGAACTTATGTTTTGAGCCAGAAACACATTAGCTGGAATATACTTTGTATTTGACCTGCTTTTATGAAATCAGATTTAGCTTTCTTTTTAACTCCAAGGAATACACCGACATTTATTTCTATTCAAGAAATTTTATTTAATGCAATTTATTTAATGCAATTGTTTTCTTCCACAATAAAAAAAAACCTTGATCTTTTCTCAATATAAAAAATAAAAATAATAAATTCTCACTGTAATAATTCTCAAACAATAGAGAAAAGTATAAAACTATTTAAAAAGTTATCTAAAATCCCACCACTCTGAGGTAACCAGCATTAATATTTTAGTGAACAATCTTTCGTGTATTCTTTTATACACATACACACACACTCACATATGTCAATTTTACATGAATGGGATAATGTACATGCTGGTTTGACAGTAGACTCCTTTATCTTTTCCTCACTACTCGGCACCACCACCACTTCACCCTCAATCTACTCTTCACTCCATCACACCCCATCCCTACTAGATAAACAATATTAACAACGTAGTACATATGTTCATACTATTCTCCATACTCCTAACTATATAAAAGTATTTATAACCATATATCAGGGTTTTTTCATTCTTTATTTCACAAAAATCAAATCATATAACATAGACTTCTCTATATAGTGCTATTTCATTTCGCCTTATAACATGCAACTCTACCCAAAGTAAGATTAGATATATCAAATATTTTCATTTTTCATAGTAGGGCAGAGATGTATAATTAATAAAACCAGGGTTCTTCAATAGGGTCCTTCAATAGGAAGAACTATTCATGAACTTTGGCTAACATTCATTCCATAAAAGACATGACTGAGAACAGGTTTCATGTCCTTATTGAGCAGGCTGTCACTGAGGAAGTTTAAGACCAGAGTCTTCAAAGAAGATATCATTATAACGATGTGATTCATTGCCTTCATTTCTACTAAATGGCCAGATGTGGGATTCATATACATTACCATTGGGGTTTCACAGAACAAAGACACTACCACAAAGTGAGACCCACATTTAGAGATGGCATTCTGATGACCAGCTGCTGAAAGCCTGAAGCATAGCTCTTAGCACCAAGGTATACGGTCCAAGGACATGGAAAATAGTGAGAATGATGATGAATACGAAGTACATGATCTATGATGTGGCAAAGGTATAGAACCATAGTACACATAGTACATGTTCTGTGATGTGGCGTAGCTATAGGACAGGCCAATCAGTGGGCCCATGTGTAGTAGATGCTGTAATGTGCTGTCTGGATCTTGCCTTCAAGACTGATACATTCATTCCCTCAGCTGCCAGAGGTCTGGCATACTGGTGACTGACTCACAACCAAATCCCTAGCCAGAAATTACCTTAAGCCAAAGACACCAGCCTTTTCCTTGATCACCTCCCCTACCCAGGGTCAGCCCACTTTCAGAGATTGGTCAATGCTGGTGTACAAAATCCTGACACTCTTGCCTCAATCAGTCACAACTCTGAACAGTCATCCTAGCTCCACAGTTCCACATGGCATCAGCTGAGACTTTTGTTTCAACTTTATCACAGTTCAACTTCTCCTTCTGCTGCAGCCTACTTTCCTCACTCTTGTACAGCTATTGTTCCCAAAAGAACTCTACAACAAAACTTCTACATGAAATCTTGGCATCTGTTTCCAGGGAACACAACCTACAACACTATATACTTATAAAGAAAATAGGGATTGAGTGTTTGAGGAAATCAGTGAGCCAAGAGAGACCTGTCAGCCTACCACAGATCTTGTCATGAGGATGGGGTAGTGCATTGGGTGGCAGATGGCCAGGTGTTGACCATTTCCTATGACAGAGTAGAATAACCATGTGGTTGTGCTAAGAGACAAGTAGAGCAGAGTGAAGCGACCAGAATATGAAAAGATCATGGTTTTAGAAAGAAAATTGTCCAGCATGTTGAAGACTGTACAAGAACATAAAAACTCATGATACCTACACCAGCTAGCTCACAATGTATGTAAGTTTAACTTCCACTTTAGCCATTCAAGAATTGTGCAACCTCAGGCACACTGTTGGTAACTTCATTTTATAGATGAGGTAACTAAAGCCTAGACTGATTAAACAAGTTGCCTAAGGTTAAACAGTTAGTGTTGGAAGCAGGATGAACTAAAGAATTGTAACTCCAGAAACCATGCTATTAACTGTTATGTTATGCTGTCTCCTAATGTTAGGTTATCATATGTGAGCTTCTGAGCTAAGCATTTTGTATGCACTCTCTCTTTCAGTCCTCATTACAACGTTATATGAGCTGTTACTGTTTTACTTGTTTTACAGAATAGAAAGCTAAGAGAGAACACCTGGAGAGAACAGGTGAAAACTTGCCTGTAGTACAGTCTAATACTAACTAGGAAAGCAGGGACTCAACCTGGCCTCTCTGAGTCCAAGGCTCATCTTCTTCATCATTATTAACTTGCCATAGCAGAGTTATAAAAATTACTGAAAAATAGGGAAAATTCTCTATGCACCACTAAAGCTGAAATAATATTCAGCTTTAGGAAGTGTTTTTGGGAAATAGCTGATAGAAGTTAGTGAATAAGCACAGTACAATATTGTAAATACAATACCATACCTCTGTGCAGAAACACTAAAATCTAGTCTTTAGAAAAATTACAAAAGGGAAGCATACCAAAATATTTTGAATGGCAATGTTTGGGTAGTAATATGGAGGGGTTTTTTCTGTTTTTTCTTTTGTTCCCAATTTTATGCTTTATTTTCAAACATTTCTATATCAAATAATAGTATGTTAATAATTTTGAGTGGCTGGCCCCATGACCAAGTGGTTAAGTTCGTGCACTCCGCTTCAGCAGCCCAGGGTTTCAATGGTTCAGATCCTGGACGTGGACATGACACTGCTCGTCAGGCCATGCTGAGGTGGCGTCCCACATGCCACAACTAGAAGGAGCCCCAACTAAAATATACAACTACGCACTGGGGAGATTTGGGGAGAAAAAGCAGAAAAAAAAAGAAGATTGGCAAGAGTTGTTATCTCAGGTGCCAATCTGAAAACAAAATAATTTTGATTCTATAACAAATTATCTTTTTTAAATAATACTAATGATCAATCTCACTCAGAGTTTCTCAGTTTAAAAGAACTGGAATACCTTAAGGATATTCACCAACCATATAACACCTCACCAACCATGCTGTCCCTTACCTTTTCTAACAAAGCTGATACTTGTAACTTCAAGAAAGTATTATCTTAAATTTCTCAGAATTAAATTAGGAGAGAGCCACTGTCCCTTGAGTGAATGGGGACAGGAGCAGGAAGGTTGAAAGGTGTGCACTTGGTAGTGGACAGAAGAAGAGACCAGGCCAATTGGCCCGTCTGGTTTTATTTCAGCCAGTTTCATTGGTGCTGTACAGAACAGGGGAAGTTTCTTGACTCTAACACCAGCTGATAAGATACAAATGTGACGACGTCATGCTAGCAATGCTTCAAACTGAAGACTGTTATCAATCACGTTGTACAGTTTCTTTTGTCTCATATTTCTGAGTTAACGTGCTTCCAAAAAGTTGGCAGAACACTTATATTGCATTACCAATTAAATTATCTTACAAGTGTGAATGAACTCCTAGAATGAAGTAAGTGGGTCTGAAAAATGTAATACAAATCACAATACAGAACCCAGTCTATTTATTTAAATACAGACATATACATACATATAAAAATGTATATGTATACATGTGCATACATATATTTGAGAAAATACAAAAAATAATTCTAAAGAAATGTCACAAAGTGGAACTATATTACTGAAGAAGTTTTCACATTTCACTTCAGTGATAAATCCACGTGAAATATGCTTTGGGTCAAGAATGGATATTTATATTTAGACTATAACTCTTTTCCTATCCCAAAGAAAATATGCTTTAGAGCTCAAAAATTCTTACTCACTAAATAATTTTATAAAGTATCTTATCCATGTCATTGGTTTCATATTCATTCTTCTAGAAAATTCATGCTAATTTTCCCATGATAAATGATGACAACCGTGAGGACAATCTTTTCAGTTCTTTGCATTTCTCTACTTTTCTAATTCTCATAGTCATTCACAACCCAGAAGAGTGGTAGATACATAGTGAATGTTGATTAACCAGCTATTGATGGATTTCTGGAAGTTGTATGCTCAGTCAGCCATAAACCACAAAAGATCTGAAGCAGAGAGCAGAATTTCCTCTACCTACTTACATGTTGCTAGAGCCAAAATAATTCCCTAAAGCTTTTTCTCCTTCCTTTTATCTTATTTAGGACCCAGTTAAACTATGAGGAGAGTTGAATTTTATGTGCAAATGTTTGAAAAGACTATGTGCTTCCAAATATGAACTTGAGAACCTCCCCAAAAACCAGACACATACTTGATAGATACAAGTGATCTGATGATTTATTGTATTTTTTATTTTAAAATAATTCCAGTTTTACAGAAAAGTTGTAAGAGAAGTAAAATATAGAAATTTATATGC
The DNA here is from genome assembly GCF_021613505.1 of Equus quagga. NCBI lineage: Eukaryota > Metazoa > Chordata > Mammalia > Perissodactyla > Equidae > Equus > Equus quagga. The sequence continues at coordinate 29,064,081 of NC_060268.1, read as the reverse complement.
CCTTTATCCAGATTCCAAATTGTTAAAATTTTACCACAATTGCTTTATTATTCTTTCTCTTTTTATCTCTCTCTCTCTCCTTCCGTCAGTCTGTCTTTCTCTACATATAACCTTTTGAAGGTAAGTTGCAGACATCTTGCCCTTTTACATCTCAATGTTTCAGTGTAGATTTTCTAGAAACAAGGAATGGTTTCCCACAGAACCACAGTATAATTTACATTGCTATACTATGATTATCTAATTTACAGACCTTATTTTGGAATGTCCCCAATTATCCTACTTATACTTTTTATAGCGGGAGTTAGGAAAAGAGTTTCTTTTCCCAGCCCAGGATCCAATCAAGCTTACAAATTGACCATTTTTAAAATAAAGTGAGCCTTCATGTGTTAGTAAATTGGTGAAAAGTTCAAGGTCCTAAAGGAGATTTCTAAAAGCAAAATCATTCTTTCAATAGAATTCTATGGAAGGAATTTTTTCTTCAGAGTTAAACTGTCATGTCTTAAAATTACATTAACTACTTTGTAGAACAAATAAATTAAGAAACATTGAATGTTAAATTATACATGCTTATCAGATTCTACACAAGATTTTTAAAAATTTTTTTCTACAGGAAAAAACTTAAAAATGATTTCCAATATTCATCTGAGCTCAGTATAAGCACTAAATTGAGCTGCTGGGCTTGTATAAACTCATAATTCACAAAAAGAGAAACAGAGAATTTAGTTACAGCCTGATCTTTGCCTGCTATTACTAACAGTATATTATGATGGACAAATATCTTGAATTTCATCCTTAAAAGTAGTTGACTGGAAATGTGAAGGAAAAGGAAGAATATAGAATACCATGTAAATAAAAAATAATCAACTCTTCTGAGATTGATGTTTTTGTTTTGTAGCCTTTTTTGTGGAAAGTTTCCCATATGAAGTATGTACTTTTTAAGTAATCACTGCTGGAAATGTAAATTCAAACCAAGACTGATTAAATAGGTAATAGTTTTTTTTTTCATCTAAACATTATAAACGGTGATAAGGTGCTTTAGTCAGCACGTGATATCCTATTCAACACATAATACATCTGCTCATAATATCAATGAATTCTGAGATCTAATCACAGGTACCAGGAGGGGTAGGAAAGGCAAATAAAAAGGAAGAAAAATAATCATAGCAACACATGGATAATCTTGCATGCAATTAACTTCTAAACCTCCTACACCTGAATGTGTGAATTCAGCTCTTTGTTGTATCACTCCACAGAGGTGGGGTGTCCTACTTTCAGAGTCAGAGCATTCTTTCATGACTTTCAGAGGGCAAAATGACTCACTGAAAACTACATGGCTAGAGTTTTGTGTGTGCATAGGTAACTACAGTTGGATCATAGGGAGAAAAGCACAGGAAACTCAGAGAGGCAAGACTTGACAGATAGGGCAGGGGTGTGTTGCAGGGGCCTTTCTGACCAGGATACAAACTTTGAGTTTTATGCTGTGGGCAAGAGAAACATCAAAGTGCTTAAACAAGATGTGAGATGATTAAGACGAGAACTCCTTCAAAAAGTGTGAGAGGACAAGTGAGGAGTTGTGCTAAAAGCCCTGCTCTTTTGTTGGGGATGAAGGAAACTTGAAGTGCAATCCCCAGTTGAAGCTGCACGTTGCCACTGCAGAATGAGCCTGCTCTGTGGCCCCTGGGCCAAGAGTATCATGGGGCCCAGTAAGTGCCCCTCCCATGAGGGGCAGGGTTCTTCAGGGGCACTGTCGTGACACAGAAGCTCTAACTGAAAAGAGAGGGAAAGATCACTGAGGAGGCCAGGGCGGGTTGTGGGAAGAGAGCAGCTCCACAGCCCCCTTGGCTGTCCATTACTTCCCCCAAGGGTCTTCTCTTTCTGGTAGAGAGAGGGGTATATGTCCCCAGAACCCACAATTGACAGCAAATTATCAAAGACCAAAAAATAAACTCTTGCAATACAGATACCTTATCTTGTGCCTTGTTTGACAGAACTTTCCTTGAGCAGACGATAGATTTTCAGAACAGATTTGGTGAGTGATGGATGAGTCTATTGATTGCGTCTCTGGCCACCTCTAAGAGATTTAGATCCAGTGGAAGATATTACTTCCTTCACCACTGGGGAAAATTATGGCAGAAATGAAGGCACAAGGGACTCCGGAGAAGACAGGCAGTGAGCAAGGGAATAAGTGGCACAGCCTTGTCTCCTGGTACTTTTCTCCTTCCAGAGACAGTAAATGAATCCCCCAAAGAGCAAAAGACACGCTCTGCTTATAATCCCTGGATCCTACAGCACATACATTCACTGATCTTCATCCAAATCTATTTTTACACCTTCTCTCCCAGCCACTTACAACAAAGACAACTACTTCCACTCTCAGAAAATCTTACGAGAAGCTGACTGAGAAGCTTCAGTTGGGATTTCCCTTCCTGCTTCAAGAAAGAAGGTAATGTAGTCCTTAGAGGAGAAAAACTATTCAAATATAGCTGGAGAATCTACATCTCTGAAAACAAAATCTCCTGCTAACTCCGCTACAGTTTTAATCAAAATGTCTAAAATTTATTATATGTCAGATATTGACACAGGGCTTCCTTGTCAATTCATTATCTCATTCATCAGTCTTTATAACAACGATTCACAGAAGGCATTGTCATCTCCATATGAAATTTGAGGAAACTAAGAGACAAGAAATAAATGCCTTGCAGAATTTCCCACAACAATGCAATGTAAATTCTGGAATTCAAATGCTGGGATCCCATATGCAAATCCAGTACTACCCTAGTATAGCACCATTGCCTGCCACTTAGCAGCAATTGATAAGTCTACTTACGTTCAAGGGCTTTCAATAAAGTTTATACAAGGAGATAGAGAGCTCTATAGCACTAATTGGTTGCCAGGAATTTTACAAATATTCTTTATTTAATCCTCAAAACAACCTCTGTGGTCAGTACTCTTTGTCTCTCCACCTCACAGAAAGAAAACGAAAGCATACAGAGGTTAATAACCTGTCCAGCATCCACAGCTAGAAAGTGGGGGAGGCATGATTCAAACCCGGATGGTCAAGCTCTGGAAGCTGTCCTCCTCCACGGAACAGCTTGTCCAGGCCAGGGAGGTGGAGCACTTTGTTCACAGGGGAATTGTCTGGACTGCTGCTGAGAGAGTTAACTAGTGAGCACACCAAGACTTCTACTCCACTGGGGTTTCTGTTGAAGGGTCAGCTTTAGGGAAAAAGAAAGTATCAGTTAAAAATATCCAAATTATTAAATTAGCATCCAAAAGTTGGAAGTTCGGATATGTGTGTAGCTTCCAGACTTCTGGAGACTAATTTCACAAGTTTGAGAGTAAAGCTTGTTTGCTTTGTTTGGTCAATCCTCTGTCCAAGCAGCCTGAGTGCAGAGACACAGCCTTGAGGCCCCGTGCTCATATTCTCATCACTTTGGCCACAGCACCCACTGCAGCCAATGCTGGGGGACCAAGCCAACTTAGACTAACAGGTTAACACAGCAGCTGCTTTCTACGCTTAGGAGCTAACTGACAAACGATGAGAAACAACAGAGCTTAGTGGAAATATCTCTACCTTTATCCACACTTAATTTTATTAAGTTTAGCATAAAATATTTTTACACATTTCCTATTTTCCAGGACAGTTTTGTCAGGCTTGTACTTGGCAAACTATCCTGAAAGGGGACTGTCCTGAATTCTGTACCTTCACGTCTAATTAACACAATATCCAGCATAGGTTTTCTTTCCCAGATGATATATCACTTCTAAATTTGCAAGTCTAGCTGACCTGTGTAGTCTGGGCATTCCTAGAATAGCAATAAACATATCAGAAATGAATGGGATTAAGAATTATGTAGTACAACTCCCATCTAAGGAACTAAAATTTAAAGATGTTTAAAAAAAATATGTTTGATCCATAAAGCAAGTTAATTTAAAAAGAAATTAATAGAATTTAGGCCCTTGTCTGTCCACTCTGCTGCCCATCTGTTGGCAGTTGAAGGGATAATCAGTTCGAATCAAATAGCATCTGTTACCAAGAACATTCGATCTCTCAAAACCACCTTTCAAATGAATTCCCTGAATCTATATCTGTACTCTAGTAACTTCAAGTAATAGAGAGAAGCTCTTAAATTACACATTCCTGCAAATCTTACTCACATCATTTTTTAGGTTAACATGGTATAAAAATAATTTTCATTAAATAATGTTGTTTAAGCTTGGAACACATTTCTCTCAAAATGTCTTCTATTTATAGACATTTTTAAAAGGACCTTTAATTATGTTCATTACAATTCATCCATTTTCCAAAGTTTCTATGATAAACATATTTTAAAATTAGAAAAATATATTTAGGGAAAAAGAGAGCAGTTACACAAAAATTTATTAAATGCCTACTATGTGCCACAACTATAATAAAGCCCTGAATTCAGCAGACAGGCTCCCTGCGCTCATTCAACTGGCAAAGGCAAACAAATAAGTAAAGAAATAAAACAATTTTAGATTTTGATAAGTACTAGGGAGAAAACAAATAAAATTTTATGAACAAAAGAATAGCAGGGGAATTTACCGGGGATATTCAGAAGAAAAGAATAACTAGTCTGGACACTGAAGAATGGGCTCTAGATGAGACTTCCAAGCAAAGAGAACACCTAGAGCAAAGAACCTGGTTAGAGAAGGACTTGCTTATTCTAGGATAGAAAGAAGGCCTGTAAGGGAAGGAGGAGAAAGAAGGAAAGGTAGACCAGGAAGGGGGAAGGAGAAGGGAAGAAATTCATGAAGTAGGTGGAGGCCAGATCCTTCAGAAGCCCACGCGCCAAAATGGAGCTTGGATTTTATTCTAGATAGGGAAGTTACTGAAGGGTTTTACACACACAAAAAATTGATCTTATTTACATTCTGAAAATGTCAGTATGGCTGCTGTGTAGAGAAGCAAAGGCAGGAAGCAGAGAGGTCGTTCAGGAAGCCTTTGTAGTCATCCAGAGAAATAATACTGATAGCTGGAACAAGGGGAGTGCAGGGGAAAGAGAGAGAAGCAGATGAATCAAGTTCTCTTTCAGAAATACAGCAAATAGGAATTGCTGCTGTGTTTTGCATGAAAGCTAAGAGAAAGGGAGATGTGACATAAAAACATAAGGGAAAAAAGAAAGTCCTCAAATATTTACTCAACTATCCACATATCCAGGAACAAGATGGTCAAATAGATGACTGCACATAAATTGAGATTTGAGGAAAACTAGCAAAATAATCCAAATCAAAAATACACAACTACTCTTTGCAACAACATAGATGGACCTGGGGGGTATTATGTTAAGCGAAATAAGCAAGACTGAGAAAGACAAACACTATATGATTTCACTCATCTGTGGAATATAAACAAACACATGGACAGAGAAAACAGTTCAGTGGTTACCAGGGGAAGGGGGATGGGGTGGGCACAGGGGATGAAGGGGAGCACTTATGTGGTGACGGACAAGAAATAACGTACAACTGAAACTTGACAATGATGCAAGCTATTATGAACAAATAAAAAAAATGCATTCAGTTAAAAAAATATATACAGCCACCATTAAGCAACAGATTCCTTGAATTGATAAAAGCCAGGTGTCATTTCTCAAAGTTAATAGTACAAACTCACAATCTTCATAAAATGTTTGTTTTGTTTTGTTTTAACTTCTGAGATCAAAATAACCTGTGTTCGTCAGTTATACCAAATCTTGCCTTCTTCCATATATGAGTAAGCAGTGTGCCAAATGACCCCAACATTAGTTTTAAAACATTCTACAAATAGATAAGGCAAATTGGGGGGGGGGGGGGGGGGTAAACTTCTTCAACAAAGGCAAAGTCCTGAATATTTTAATCCCAAATGAATATAGCAGAGAGTCATTTCACGAATATGAGATATTTTCATAATATCTGCTTTCAGCTCTTTCATGAGAAATAAATATATTATCACTTGAAGCTTAATCTGAGCCCCTAGACAGATGAATTTAAAAGCTGAGCAAAAACATATGGAAGACAGAGCTCCTAACGCAATTACCTTCACCTCACCATCCCACCCTAGCTGAGGGTGGCAAAGTTCTGTGGTGATAGACATCAAGGCAGAGACAGTTAGAATCACAGGAACTCTTATTGGACACATCAGTGCCCCTTGACATGGAATCAAGTAATGTCATAAACAAACTTGACCTAGAGAAAGGGTTCTAGCACACCACTGCCTCCTTATCCTAGAGAATAGACCTATCTCAAGATGGTCAGATTACTGATGTTAATGTTGTCTTTCAGGATACCTATCCAGATGGCCTTATGTGCTATGTTCCAGGTAGTTTTCCCCAGAAAACTTTGATGCATTTATTCTTGAGTTGATAGATAGTGGCATTAGAGAGAATAAATCAACAGGCTAGCTTGAAATACAGTCTACTACTAAGTAATTTCTAAGTGACATCAAAAGTCCTGCCTTTTTCCTGCTCCAGAAAGACATGATCCAACAAGGTACCTGCCTACAAGCAGAGGCATTAGGAGAGTACTCACGAGTATTTAGAAAATGCACTTAACCATTCATTTAAAAGAAATTACAGAAACCTTTCTAAATGCAAGGATCTTGTGTGTCCCCAGTCACTTCTATGACACTGCTGTTTGACATAGCAATAACCTCGGCCTACTCTTAAAAAAGTATTTGCCAGGAAAAGAGCTAACCCAGTATATTTAAAGAGGGGATAAAAGGAGAATTATACATTGTAATGTCAGTCTGCGTTGCATTCTCCTACCTGGGGTAAGCTCCATGATATAGGGATTTTCATCTATTTTGGTCACCACTGTATGCGCAATATCTAGAAAAAATACCTAGCAAATAGTAAACACTCTATAAATATTGAATTAATAAGAAGAAAACAAACAAATATCAGTTTCCTGTATGGACAAAGAAAATGAAATCCCTCTGATTTCCAGGGGTATTTAGTAATTTTGGGTCCTTTCACAGCTCACAGACCCATGAAAATCCCCAACAACTCCAACACCATCACTGGCTTCATCCTCCTGGGCTTCCCTTGCCCCAGGGAGGGGCAGATCCTCCTCTTTCTGCTCTTCTCTGTTGTCTACCTCCTGACCCTCATGGGCAATGGTTCCATCATCTGTGCTGTGCACTGGGATCAGAGACTCCACACCCCCATGTACATCCTGCTTGCCAACTTCTCCTTCCTGGAGATCTGCTACGTCACCTCCACTGTCCCCAACATGTTGGCCAACTTCCTCTCTGACACCAAGGTCATCTCCTTCTCGGGGTGCTTTCTCCAGTTCTACTTTTTCTTCTCCTTGGGTTCTACAGAATGCTTTTTCTTGACTATTATGGCATTTGATCGATATCTCGCCATCTGTCAGCCTCTCCGTTACCCTACTTATATGACTGGACGTCTCTGCACCAATCTTGTGGTCAGCTGCTGGGCACTTGGTTTCCTCTGGTACCTGATTCCCATTGTCATTATCTCTCAGATGTCCTTCTGTGGATCGAGGATTATCGACCACTTCCTGTGTGACCCAGATCCTCTTCTAGCACTGGCTTGCGAAAAAGCTCCTGGGGTAGAGCTTGTCTTCTCCACTTTAAGTGCTGTGCCCATCGTCATTCTCTTTGTCCTCATCATGGGATCCTATGTTCTGGTCCTAAAAGCTGTACTGAAAGTCCCTTCAGCAGCTGGGAGAAGAAAGGCTTTCTCCACCTGTGGGTCTCATCTGGCTGTGATTTCACTGTTCTATGGCTCAGTACTGGTCATGTATGGGAGCTCAGTAACTGAGCAAGAAGCTGGAACACAGAAGATTGTGACTCTGTTTTACTCTGTCATGACGCCACTCCTTAACCCTATGATATATAGTCTTAGGAACAAAGATATAAAAAAGGCCCTGAAGAAATTTCTGAGAATATAAAAAGTGTTCATCAAAAAGGCTTTTGGGCTCTTAGAGCCCAAAATTATATTTAACTTATTTACAAACATTTACAAAAATTGTATTTTACTCATTTTCAAGTTAAAAAAAAATGTTGTTTAAGATAATTGTTCATCCTAGTATTGACTAAAACTTCAATCACCTGTGAGCATGATTTTTGTTTATTTCTTCTCTTGGTCCTTCATCATTTGTCCTGTTTCCTACCATGCCTCAATTTTTTTCATTAAATGATAAACATTATATTTAAAAAATTGTAAAGAAAATTAGTTTAGTAACTCAAGAAAAATTAAGTTTTCTTCTTGCAATAGATAGAGGCAGATCACTTTGATCTCACATAAGGACTATTTTTAGCTGTTGTAAAAATAGTCTACACCAATTTTGCTCTTATTTCTGGAATGTAACCCTTACTCCAGGCACATTGCCTTTCTGAGATCTCAACTGCAAGCCTGGACTGTTTCAGGACCCCTCCCCCTTAATGGGCCTGACTTCCTATTTCTGTGCTCCTTCAACCCAGTGAATCCTGAAACCTCTGCTCAGCTCTTCAGACTCCCAGTTTCTGGTTTCTTCTAGATTTCTTGAAATCTTATCCTGCATATAAATGGTTTAGAAATCCCAAAATGACTTGAATAGATATTGCATTATATTTTGAGCCTCACTTCTCTGTGGTCCTCCTCTCTTCAGGATTTGTTTCTTAAACCCCAGCTGCTTTGGCAGCCACAAACACCAAATCTTTTATTTCCTCAATTCAGTGAAATGACTGCTTTCTGCTAAGACTTTATTCTGCCCACCCCCATTCCTTCCCTCATGCCTCCATATGCCCATACTTCCCTGACCAAGTGAATTGTCAAGTTTCCTCAGGGAAAAACACTCAAGGTAAATGTGGACCTCATCTCCTTGATCCTCCCTGCCTGGAAGTGTAGCTCCTGAAGTCTTGTCTATGTTGACTGCTCTCTAGTGCTTTCAAATGGGTTTTTTATGTACTTTGTCCAAATGCTATAGTTACTTTTGGTGGATGGGTTAGTTTCATGCAAGCTTACCATAACCAGAATTCTTTTCTGTTATATCTAAGTTCATACATTCTCACTTCTTCCCTCACATTCAGAAGATGATCTTGTAGCATAACCATGCAAAAACCCACAAATCAGAGACAAGTGGATATAGGGACTGTTATAAACACAAGTCTGGGATGTAGACCTGCTTTTCTTTTCATTGCAAGCAGCTCCATATATTCAAGGATTCTACCCTTGAAAGCAGGGTAGGGTGGAGGGGGCTCACAGTAAAATAAGAGGTAAAACCAGGACCACAGAGATCAGATTTAGGCCATATTTTTAAAAACTATTTAATTAGGATTAGTATTAGTAACAGGCTAGTTCTTGAATTTCCTGCTTGCCCTGAACGAAAGGTCTTCCTATTATTGAAGTGTCTTTACCATTTCAACTACTGGATTCTGCAGAGAAGAAAATGAGGATTGAGAATCAGAAGTGATTTGCTGAAGATATTAACTTTAATGGTAAAAAACAAAAATTTCCTATCTACCAGCCTTTTCACTAGCCCAAGTTACTTTTTTTTCCTGACTAATCCTATACTTCTGTCTTTAGGATTTCTCAATTAATTGCCAGTTAAACAATGTTCGTTTCCTTAACATACATAAAGTTCTGTAGACAGTAAGACAACAGAGCAACATCCCAAAAGGAAAATGAGCAAAAAGATATAAACAAATAACATACAGAAGAGACTTTTAAACATGTGGGAAGAGCACCAATTCATCCATGAAAAGAAGAAGGCAGAGTAAGCCTATAATTGGTGAGAACAAGGAGACAACGGGCCCAAAATGGAATCACTTGTGTTAGGCCTTGTGGCAGCAAACCAAGACTTCCTACCTAACATGATTCCAGTTACAGCCTCCCTCAGAAATGTGGCTTTTAATGAGCCAACTTGAAATTTCCCAGTCAGCACTAGGAAATTTAGTGACAGACCTCTTCCATTCCCCTTAGTAGGGCCACCTTGCTTAAAACAATGCATTCTTTGCTAATAATTTCCTTTTTTCTGCTCCCTCTGTCTTTAAAAACTTTCCTTTTTTGTAGCTAGATGCAATTCCTTTCTCTTTGCTAGATGGGATGCTGGCCAATTCATGAATCACTCAATAAAGAATATTCAAGAATATTCAATGTAGTATTGTTGTAACAGCCAAATGTTGAGGAAAATATCAGTTTCCACTAAATTGGTTAAATGAGCTACAGTTGTCTAGTTAACTGAGCTATGGTTGTCATACAATGGAATACTGTGTCTTCAATTTTATAAAATATGAAGTAGCTCTATATGTAATGTAATGTACTATCTCCAAGATATATTGTAGAGTTAAAAAAGCAAGGTGAGCAGCAGAGTGTGGCTACTTTTGATATAAATGTGTACAATGTCTCCTGAAGAAGATCCAGAAACTAGTAACAAGGGATCTTCAGGTGAGGAGAATTTGACGCCTGAGGAACAAGGGAGTAAAGGAGACTTATTTTCTTCACACCCTTTTTTGAACTTTTTCAATTCTTTGCCATGCACCTGTATTATTTATATAAAAATAATAATAATACAGTTGTTTTTAAACAAAGAATAACTTGGTAGAGGAATTTTCTGATAATTAGATCTAGAAATCCTTTTTGCTCCCACAATTCTAGGGTTCCTTAGGAGCCTATTGGTTTATAGAAAAGTTGAAGGAGCACCCTAAGAACACCTTAATATGATTTTATTCAGACTTTTTGGTACTTCAGAGAAAATAGGAGAAATGCCTTTCTCCTCTTAGGACTTGTACAAATATATGTGACAAACTGTAAGTAGTTTATCACCTTTATACTTAGCCATCCTCTCCCTCACTATTCAATTATATATTTTCATTGTTGTTGTTGGGCACCTACAATACTGGACAAGAGCCAGGAAATAAATTTGATACAAAAGTACATAAGACACATTGTTTTCCCTCACAGGACTTGTAGTCTCATGGTAGAGATTGCAAAGGTTTTCTTTTTATTTAATGGTAGAAGTGCAATGATAGGGGAAAGAATATATACTGTGGAAGATCATGAGAAGGACATTTGTGTAAGTATGGATTTCGGTCATGTGAAAGAGAATTTAAGCATAGCTAATTATACAGCAATGCCTTTTTGCAAGTGCACCTCAGGTTACAGAATAGAAGTGTTTCTAGAAATTCTCTGTAAGCCACCACATAACCAACCACTCCTAGAGATTATTAATTAGTTCCCCAAAACAAAATAAGTATGACTATAAAATATAGTATAAAGTCCAAACAAATATAATTTAAAAATTTTAAGTAAACACAGGTTTTAGCAATAGAAAGCTGGATTACTTCAATTTACCATCCTGCCAAAAATAAAGGAAAGTACTGAATTAAAAGAAAACAACAAAACTTGAAAACACTGACAATCAGAAAAGACAACAGGAAATTCCTAAGTCAATGTTTTTATGAAAATCTGAGTGGCAAGTACTAAAGTCATTCATGTTCAGAGGACACTTGACCATAGTTCAAATCCTTATGCTTCATAACAATGCCTGGCTGGAGAAATAGAGAGGGGAACCCAGGGCTCACATAAATTTGGAGCCCTTAATGGTCTTCATCCTCAAGTAAATATGAACCAGAACTAAACCTGACACCACTGAGAAGGAAAACCAAAAATTAGCTATCCCTGGAAGTTTGTGACCATGGTTCAGCTGTGGCTCGGATTTACACACACCATTTTCTTGAATTCCCCCAATATATTGCCTGCGATATATTCTCCTTCTGGTCATATTTAACTTTCTAATAAAAGAGCTGTCATCCCCTTCACTTTGTCTCTCTTCATAAATGGACAAACACATACATACATACACACACACACACACACCTTACAGTCCCATGGTTCTTTTTTTTTCCTCTCATTTATTTATTTTCGGATGTACATCATAATATATTTCAAATTCTGTGTAGATTACATCATGTTCACCACCCGAAAGCTAATTATAGTCCATCCCCTCACATGTCAGCTTAATCACCCCTTTTTGCCCTCCCTCCTCCCCCCTTCCCCTATGGTAACCATCAATCCAATCTCCAATGCTATGTGTTTGTTTGTCGTTATTTTTATCTTCTACTTATGAGTGAGATCATATGGTATGTGACTTTCTCCCTCTGACTTAATTCACTCAGCATAATACCATCAAGCTCCATCCATGTTGTCACCAAGGGCCGGATTTCATCATTTCTTATGGCTGAGTAGTAGTCCATCGTGTATATATACCACATCTTCTTTATCCATTCGTCCCTTGCTGGGCACCTAGGTTGCTTCCAAGTCTTGGTTATTGTGTATAATGCTGCAGTGAACATAGGGGTGCAAGTATCTTTATGCCTTTGTGTTTTCAAGTTCTTTGGATAAATACCCAGCAGTGGGATAGCTGGATCATATGATAGATCTATCCTTAATTTTCTGAGGATACTCCACACTGCTTTCCATAGTGGCTGGACCAGTTTGCACTGACACCAGCCATGAACAAGGGTTCCCTTCGCTCCACACCCTCTCCAACATTTGTTGTTTCCTGTCTTGTTAATTATAGCCATTCTGACCGGAGTGAGGTGATATCTCATTGTAGTTTTGGTTTGCATTTCCCTGATAGCTAATGATGTTGAGCATCTTTTCATATGCCTGTTGGTCGTCCGTATATCTTCTTTGGAGAAATCTCTGTTCAGATCTTTAGCCCATTTTCTAATTGGATTGTTGGTTTTTCTGTTGTTGAGCTGTATGAGTTCTTTGTATATTTTGGATATTAACCCCTTATCTGATATATGGTTTGCAAATATCTTCTCCCAATTGTTAGGTTGTCTTTTCGTTTTGTTGATGGTTTCCTTTGCTGTGAAGAAGCTTTACAGTTTGATGTAGTCCCATTTGTTCATTTTTCCTTTTGTTTCCCTTGCCCAGTTAGACATGGGACTTGAAAATATGCTGCTCAGACTGATATCAAAGAGCATACTGCCTATGATTTCTTCTAGAAGTTTCATGGTTTCGGGTCTTACATTCAAGTCTTTAATCCATTTTGAGTTGATTTTTGTGCGTGGTGTAAGGGAATGGTCTACTTTCATTCTTTTGCATGTGGCTGTCCAGTTTTCCCAACACCATTTATTGAAGAGACTCTCCTTTCTCCATCGTATGCTCTTGGCTCCCTTGTCAAATATTAGCTGTCCATAAACTTGAGCGTTTACTTCTGGGATCTCAATTCTGTTCCATTGATCTGTATGTCTGTTTTTGTGCCAGTACCATGCTGTTTTGGTTACTATGGCTTTGTAGTATATTTTGAAATCAAGTAGTGTGATATCTCCAGCTTTGTTCTTTTTCTCAGGAATCCTTTGGCTATTCAGGGTCTTTTGTTGTTCCATATAAATTTTAGGATTCTTTGTTGTATTTCTGTGTAAAATATTGTTGGAACTTTGATAGGAATTGCATTGAATCTATAGATTGCTTTAGGAAGTATGGACATTTTAACTATGCTAGTTCTTCCAATCCAATAGCACAGAATATCTTTCCATTTCTTTGTGTCTTCTTTGATTTCTTTCAACAATGTTTTATAGTTTTCGGTGTACAGATCTTTCACCTCTTTGGTTAAGTTTATTCCTAGGTATTTTATTCTTTTTGCTGCAATTGTAAATGGGATTGTATTCTTAATTTCTCTTGCTGCTACTTCATTGTTAGTATATAGAAACACAACTGATTTTTGTACATTGATTTTGTATCCCACAACTTGACTGTATTCCTTTATTGTTTCTAAAAGTTTTTTGGTGGAATCTTTAGGGTTTTCTAGATATAAAATCATGTCGTCTGCAAAGAGTGACAGTTTTATTTCTTCTTTTCCAATGTGGATCCCTTTTATTTCTTTTTCTTGCCTGATTGCTCTGGCTAGGACTTCCAATACTATGTTAAGTAAGAGTGGTGACAGTGGGCATCCTTGTATGGTTCCTGTTCTTCGAGAGATAGCTTTCAGTTTTTCTCCATTGAGAATGATATTTGCTGTGGGTTTGTCATATATGGCCTTTATTATGTTGAGGTATTTTCCTTCTATACCCATTTTATTTAGAGTTTTTACCATAAATGGGTGCTGTATCTTGTCAGATGCTTTCTCTGCATCTATTGAGATAATCACGTGATTTTTATTCTTCATCTTGTTAATGTGGTGTATCACGTTGACAGACTTGCGGATGTTGAACCATCCCTGCATCCCTGGAATGAAACCCACTTGATCATGTTGTATGATCTTTTTAATGTATTTTTGTATTAAATTTGCTAGTATTTTGTTGAGAATTTTTGCATCAATGTTCATCAGTGATATTGGCATGTAATTTTCTTTTTTTGTGTTGTCCTTGTCTGGTTTTGGTATCAGGATAATGTTGGCTTCGTAGAATGAGTTAGGAAGCCTCCCTTCCTCTTCAAATTTTTGGAAGAGTTTGAGAAGGATAGGTATTAATCCTTCTTTGAATGTTTGGTAGAATTCATCAGGGAAGCCATCTGGTCCTGCACTTTCATTTTTTGGGGAGGTTTTTGATTGCTGTTTCAATCTCTTTACTAGTTATTGGTCTATTCAAATTTTCTACTTCTTCTTCGTCTGGTTTTGGAAGGTTGTATGTTTCTAAGAATTTATCCATTTCTGCTGGTTTATCCAATTTGTTGGCATATAGCTTTTCACAGTTTTGTCTTATTATCTTTTGTATTTCTCAGGTGTCCATTGTAATCTCTCCTCTTTCATTTCTGATTTTATTTATTTGAGCCTTCTCTCTTTTTTTCTTGGTGAGTCTAGCTAAGGGTCTATCAATTTTGTTTATCTTTTCAGAGAACCAGCTCTTGGTTTCATTAATTTTTTCTATGGATTTTTTTACTCTCTATTTCGTTTATTTCTGCTCTGATTTTTTTATTTTCTTCCTTCTGCTGATTTTGGGCTTTGTATGTTCTTCTTTTTCCAGTACCTTTAGATGAACTTTTAGATTGTCTATTTGGGATTTTTCTCATTTGTTGAGGTAGGCCTGAATTGCTATAAACTTCCCTCTTAGATCCACTTCTGCTGTATCCCACAGATTTTGGCATGTTGTGTTTTCATTTTCATTTGTGTCCAAGAATTTTGTTATTTCTTCTTTGATTTCTTCATTGACCCAATCGTTGTCCAGTAGCATTTTGTTTAATCTCCACATTTTTTTGGCTTTTCTGGTTTTCTTCCTGTAGTTGATTTCTAGTTTCATACCTTTGTGGTCAGAAAAGATGCATGGTATTATTTCGATCTTCTTAAATTTATTGAGACTTGTTTTGTGGCCTAATATGTGATCAATCCTGAAGAATGTTCCATGGGCATTTGAAAAGAATGTGTGTTCTGTGGTTTTTGGATGGAATGTTCTGTATATATCTACTAAGTCTATCTGGTCTAACGTGTCCTTTAAGGCCAGTGTTTCCTTATCAATCTTCTGTTTGGATGATCCATCCATTGGTGTAAGTGGAGTGTTCAAGTCCCCTACTATTATTGTGTTACTGTCTATTTCTCCTTTTATGTCTGTTAATAATTGCTTTATATATTTAGGTGCTCCTATGTTGGGTGCATAGATATTTACAAGTGTTATATTTTCTTGTTGGATTGTTCCCTTTATCATTATGTAGTCCCTGTCTTTGTCTCTTGTTACAGTTTTTGTTTTAAAGTCTATTTTATCTGATATAAGTATTGCTACCCCTGCTTTCTTTTCTTTGCCATTTGCATGGAATATCTTTTTCCATCCTTTCACTTTGAGTTTTTGATTGTCTTTAGGTCTGAAGCGTGTCTCTAGTATGCAGCATATACATGGGTCTTGTTTTTTTATCCAATTGGCCGCCCTATGGAATTTGATTGGAGCATTTAGTCCATTGACATTTAAAGTAGCTATTGATAAATATGTACTTATTGCCATTTTGTCACTTTTTTTCTGGGTGTTTTAGTAGTTCTCTGTTCCTTTCTTTTTCTCTTGCTCTCTTCCCTTGCGGTTTGATGGCTATCTTTAGTAATATGTTTGACTTCCTTTGTCTTACTTTTTTTCTTGCTTGTCATAGGTTTCTGATTTGTGATTACCATGAGGATTCTATTTAATGTACTATGCATGTAACAGTCTATATTGAGTTGATAGACTCTTTAGCTTGACCTCTCTCTAAAAGCTCTACTTTTTCACTCCCCTCCTCCCACATTATATGTTTTGCAAATCATATATAGTCTCTTGTTTAGTGTGTGTCTATCCATTACCCTCTTATCATTGAAATAGGTGATTTTAGTACATTTGTCTTTTAACCTTTATATTATCTTCACAGGTAGCTGATCTGCTGCCTTTGCTATATTTTTACCTTACAAGTGATTTTATTGCCTGGTTTTTGTTGCTGTTGTATTGGGGGTTTTTTTTGATAATTTATTTTTATCTCTGTTTGTGGTCATGGTCATTGTTTTCCCACTTAGATAAGTCCCTTCCACATTTCTTGAAGAACTGGTTTCTTGGTGATAAACTCCTTTAATTTTTGCTTGTCTGGGAAGCTCTTTATCTCTCCTTCCATTCTGAATGACAACCTTGGGATAGAATATTCTTTGCTGTAGGTTTTTTCCTTTTAGCACTTTAAATACATCATCCCATTCTCTTCTCACCTGTAGGGTCTCAGCTGAGAAGTCTGCTGATAACCTGATGGGCTTCCCTTTATATGTCACTTGTGGCCTTTCTCTTGCTCCTTTTAGGATTCTCTCTTTATCCTTAATTTTGGACATTTTAATTATAATATGTCTTGGTGTGGGCCTCTTTGGGCTTATCTTGTTTGGAGCTCTCTGTGCTTCTTGAACTTGGATGTCTGTTTCCTTCCTCGGGTTAGGAAAATTTTTGTCTATTATTTCTACAAATAAATTTTCTACCCCTTCGTCTCTCTCTTCTCCTTCTGCGACACCTATAATCCAAATGTTAGCATGCTTGATATTGTCCCAGAGTTCCCCTAGACTCTTATCATTCTGTCTAATTCTTTTTACTCTTTTCTGCTCTGCTTGGGTGATTTCCTCTAGTCTTTCAGCTAGCTTGCTGATCCATTCTTCTGCTTCCTCTACTCTGCCATTGAGTCCCACTAGTGAATTTCTCATTTCCAGTATTGTATTCTTCATTTCTGATTGGTTTTTAAAATATCTTCCAGTTCTTTACTGATGTGCTCATTGTGTTCATCCATTCTCCTCCCCATGTCTGTGAGCATCGTCATGATATTTTGTTTGAACTCTTTGTCAAGTAGGTCACTTGTTTCTGTTTCATTTAGTCTTTTTTCTGGGGTTTTGTCCTGTTCCCTTGCTTGTAAAGTATTCCTTTGTCTCCTCATTATGCCTCTTTCTCTGTGCTTATTTCTATGTATTAGGTGAGTTGGCTATGTCTCCTGATCTTGGAGAAGTGGCCTTATGTATGAGATGCCTTATGAGGCCCAGCAATGTGCTTCCCTCTCATCACCAGTCCATAAGAACCAGGAGTGACGCCTTTGTGGCCTACTTGTGTCCTTCTGCTGTGGCAGTGTTGCTCCCACTGCAGGTACCCAGGGAGTCTAATCTCTCCTTCTCTGGCCAGCTGTTTGTAAATCTGGTTTGGGGAGCCTCAGCACCATTAGCTACAAAGTCTATCAGCACACTCCTATTGCAGTTTTCCTCTTAATTGGGTTGGTAGCCAGTGTAGCTGGACAATCTAGAAGAAATGGATAAATCCTTAGACTCTTACAACCTCCCAAGACTTAATGAAGAAGAAATAGAGAATCTGAATATACCAATCACAAATAAAGAGATGGAAACAGTTATCAAAAACGGCCCCAAAAATAAAAGTACAGGACCAGAAGGCTTCTCAGGAGAACTTACCAAACATTCAAATAATATTTATTACCCCCTCTTCTCAAACTATTCCAAAAAATTGAGGAAGATGGAAATAGTCCTAACACATTCTACAAGGCCAACATCACTCTGATACCAAAGCCAGATAAGGACAACATAAAGAAGGAAAATTACAGGCCGATATCGCTGATGAATATAGATGCAAAAATCCTCAACAAAATATTGGCAAACTGAATACAGCAATACATTAGAAAGATCATATCCCATGACAAAGTGGGATTCATACCAGGGCCACAAGGATGGTTCAACATCTGTAAATCCATCAAAGTGATTCACCACATTAACAAAATGAGGAACAAAAACCACATGATAATCTCCAAAGATGCAAAGAAAGCATTTGACAAGATCCAACATCCATTCAAGGTAAAAACTCTCAACAAAATGGGTATAGAAGGAAAGTACTTCAACATGATAAAGGCCATATATGACAAACCCACAGCCAACATCATACTCAATGGGGAAAAACTGACAGCCATCCCTCTGAGAACAGGAACAAGACAAGGGTGCCCAATCTCACCACTCTTAGTCAACACAGTACTAGAGGTTTTGGCCAAAGCAATTAGGCAACAAAAAGAAATAAAAGGAATCCAAATAGGCAATGAAGAAGTGAAACTCTCACCGTTTGCAAATAACATGATTTTATATATAGAAAATCCTAACGAATCCATTGGAAAACTATTAGAAATAATCAACAGCTACAGCAAAGTTGCAGGGTACAAAGTCAACCTACAAAAATCAGTAGCATTTCTATACTCAACAAACTAACAGAACAAGAACTAAAGAATACAATTCCATTTACAATTGCAGCAAAAAGAATAAAATATCTAGGAATAAATTTAACCAAGGAGGTGAAAGACCTATACAATGAAAACTATAAGACATTACTGAAAGAAATTGATAATGACATAAAGAAATGGAAAGATAGTCCATGTACATGAATTGGAAGAATAAACATAGTTAAAATGTCCATACTACCTAAAGCAATCTACAGATTCAATGCAATCCCAATCAGAATCTCAACGACAATCTTCACAGAAATAGAACAAAGAATCTTAAAATTCACCTGGGGTAACAAAAGACCCCAAATAGCCAAAGCAAGACTGAAAAACACAAACAAAACTGGTGGCATTCCAATCTCTGACTTCAAAATATATTACAAAGCTATAGTAATCAAAGCAGTATGGTACAGGTACAAGACCTGACACACAGATCAATGGAACAGAACTGAAAGCCCTGAAATAAAAGCACACATCTATGGACAGCTAATCTTCGACAAAGGAGCCAAGAACATACACTGGAGTAAGGAAAGCCTCTTTAATAAGTGGTGCTGGAAAAACTGGACAGCCACATGCTGAAGAATGAAAGTGGACCATTATCTTTCCCCATGCACAAAAATAGACTCAAAATGGACCAACATCTTGAAGACCTGAAACCATAAAACTTCTGGAAGAGAATATAGGCAGTACACTGTTTGATATCAGACTTAAAAGGATCTTTTCAAATACCACATCTACCTAGACAAGATAAACAAAAGGAAAAATAAACAAGTGGGGTTTCATCAGACTAAAGAGCTTCTGGAAGGCAAAGGAAACCAAGATCAAAATGAAAAACAATCACCAACTAGGAAAAAATATTTGCAAATCATATATCCAATAAGTGGTTAATCTCCATAATATATAAAGAGCTCACACAAATGAACTACAAAAAAACGAACAACTCAGTCAAAAAGTGAGCAGAAAATATGAACAGACATTTTTCCAAAGATATACAGATGACCAATAGGCACATGAAAAGATGCTCAACATCACTAATCATCAGGGAAATGCAAATCAAAACTACACTTAGATACCAGCTTATACCCATTAGAATGGCTATAATCACCAAGACAAAAAACAACAAATGTTGGAGAGGTTGTGGAGAAAAGGGAACCCTCATCCACTGCTGGTGGGAATGCAAACTGGTGCAGCCACTATGGAAAACAGAATGGAGATTTCTCAAAAAATTAAAAATAAAAATACCACATGACCCAGCTATCTCACTCCTGGGTATTTACCCAAACAACTGGAAATCAACAATTCAAAGAGACTTACACACCCCTGTGTTCATTGCAGCATTATTTACAATAGCCAAGACATGGAAGCAATCCAAGTGCCCATCAACCAATAATCGGATAAAGAAGATGTGGTATATATATACAATGAAATACTACTCAGCCATAAAAAAGACAAAATCATCCCATTCACAACCACATGGGTGAACCTTGAGGGCATCATGTTAAGTGAACTAAGCCAGATGGAGAAAGACAAACATCATATGACTTCACTCATATGTGGAATATAAATAAACTTACAGACAAAGAGATTAAATTAGTGGTTACTGGAGGAAGGGAGGTGGAGGGTGGACACAAGGGGTGAAGGGGCATACTTATCTGGTGTGTGACAAACAATAATGTACAACTGAAATCTCACTATGTTATAAGCTATTATGACCACAATAAAAAAAATTGAGGAAATAACTAATTAATTAATTTACAAAGGTAATAGAGAAAAGTGAAACAGTCAAAATATGTGAATAATCCAAAAGAAAACAAGAAAGAAGAAATAAATGAACAAAGAACAGATAGGACAAATAGAAAACAAATAATCTAGCAGTAATTAAGAAATAGAAGCAAAAATTTTACAGATGTCAAATGTGTGAAGAAAACACAGTTCCAGAGAGTATAAACAATGTACATTGTGAACATTCTCTACATTTCACGGTGAAAAAGATTTTCCAGAAAACAAAAAGAAATTCTCTGGAAATCAACACAGACATCTCACCATTGCCTTTAAGACATCATTCCTGCCTTCGCTCTGGGAGCCAATTTAACATAAACTATAAAAAAAATATGGATAAGGCATGAACCCAAAGAGTCTTGAGGCAGTTGTAATTTAGCCAAAGGGGAGACCGAAGACTTCACAATAATCTCTAAGATGAAACTTTAATTGCATCCTTGGGAGTCTCAACAATACTCCCTTCCCCTTCATTCACTTGTACCCATTTTTGAAATCTCCTAATGAGGTTCATATCTTACTGCTTTCAGCTACTCTACAGCAAAAGTAACCAACATAAACAGTTCACCTGTTTAATTTCCTCTGCTGAGAAAGACAAGTGAAAGGTCTGGGTGCCAGGGGGTGATTAAGGTCTATTATATTGCCTTTGATGAGAATATCAATATGTCAGTTAAGGCCCACACCTCAAGGACTGATTATACGGCTATGCTTCTTTTCACTGCCTACCGTATTGCCCAACAGAAGTACCCTACTGCTGTAATTGTTGGGTTTTTTGAGCACTTCTGCAAGGCAGGAAAGGGAGTTTCAGCAGTTAACTTTTTTTTTCTGAGGAAGATTAGCCCTGAGCTAACATCTGTGCCCATGTTCCTCTATTTTATATGTGGGACTCCTTCCACAGCATGGCTTTATAAGCAGTGCATAGGTCCGCGCCTGGGATCCACCCAACTCAGGCCGCTGAAGCAGAGCACTCAACCTTAACCGCTATGCCACCAGCTGGCCCCAGGGAGGTAACTTTATATATCCCCAAATTCTCAGGGTCAAGTCCCTGGGTTTTGATTCCATGTGAAGAAAAGGGAGACATCAATGAGAAGATACAGATTCAGTGTGTATTCCCCGCTTTGTCCACATTTAGCCCTATCATGAAGGGTAAGTAAATTTTCTCCTTGTCTAGGCATCACTGCATTTTTTCCTAAGCTATCTACAAATAGATGCTACCTCCAGTGGAATCTCATTTTAATACTAATATATTTTTGTAAACTTTTGTGGGTTTTATATTTCTGGATACGTAATTTTATCCACAGTATCCACATAATAATGTTATGTTATATGAACTGTTGGCTCCAGTGCCCAGCTAGTCAGATCTCCCTCAGATTAATAACCCCTGAAACTTTCTTGCCTAATGATTTACAAAGGAATGCCTCATTATCCAGAAATTTGATAAATTATGTAAGCTGATATTAGAAAACTGTTTAGCGTTGCAGTCAATAACTCATTATATATAATACCTCCAATTAAATATAACTTTTTCCCACTTACTCTTACATACATCTCAGGTACTGTAATGTCCTTCCTTTAGTCATTTATTTTCTGTATCTTGAATTATTAACACTACTATGATTTAATGTCTTCTTCCATTATATTAGACCAAGCTGTATGTTTTTAAGTGCCAGAATATATAAGGTCAGTAAAATAAATTTCAGCACCCAAAGAGTGTCGACTATAGCTTTGCTGTGTAGTAGTACATTGGAACTGGGTGAATTTTTAATCTAGTCTTTTAGGTTCACTTAAATTTATTGATTTTCATTTAGGTTTTTAAAGGATGCTAAAAAAATGTATTCTAGTTACTTAGTAATCATATTTGTTCATAGTAGTACTATTAACAAGAACAGCTATAAATTTCTCAGGTCTTGGATATTCCAGGAACCGAACTAGGCATATGTATTTAACAGTATTTTCTCAAGAGCCCTGAAATATAGCTGTTAACTTACCCAAGAGCACATAGTATATTATATGGCATTTCAGCCTAAATCAATGTGACGTTATCATTTATTTTCCTTTAACTACAGTGATATAACAGGACTACTGAATTAAGTATTATTGGATTGAGTCAATCATTTGTGAACCTGATCCAGCTGTAGTATGTCAACATGTAGATTGCCCGAGTGGGGGATCTCTTCCTTCTTCACCAAACCATGTGCTTTCCTCCTAAAACTACATTCTCAGTCCTTCCTAAAAAGGCCCATTTTTCTTTCTAGGTTATATGTGTACCTCCTCCACTCCACTACTGGACAATCCAAATGAAGAAAGCCCTTACATTGAGCTGCTATGTGCCCACGATAGATTTGAAGAACATTTGGGAGGGAGAATCAACAGGATTTGGTGATTGATCACATATGGGAGGTGACAGAATTAGAAGCGTCTTGAATGACTCTCAGGTTTCTGGCCTTAGCAAATGCTAGATGGACTGGTGAATGAAGAGTGGAGCCATTCACCAAGAAGCAAGTACAAAATGAGGAGAGAGCTCTTATTAAGCAATAGATGGAATAAGAAGTACTGAGCACAATGGTGATTATAGGTTTGAAAATAAAAGAGGGTAAATTATGAGGGAGGCTTATATTTAGACTGGACACTCAAACATGACTGGGATATGAGGCAAGGAGAGACTTCTGGGTCACAGGTTTAAATGTGACCTTGCTACAAGTTTGGTCAGAGTCACATAAGACTGCTTGGTGATGTTCAGATTGGGCGCTTGGTGGTGGTGATGTTCGTAAACTCAGCAGATTAGCTTTTTGGTGACAGCATTGGCAAGTCAGAAACTCATTCAACCATTAATTCATTCAATCAGTGCCTACTATGAACCAGAAACTCAGTCAACTGAAAATATAAAGGTAAATTTAACATAATTCAAGAACTATGGAGTTTTCAGTCTGGAGAGAAACATATGATTTGGTCATTATGGCACATGCTCTAGTAGATACATATACAACATGCTATGGAAATATTAAGCAAGAATTTATCTTATGCATAATAGGGTTTGACTTAATGACTTTAGTAAATGATAGGTATCAAAAGAATATCCAAAATCTTCACCAAACACTGATAGTACATTGATATGCCTAATTGTTAATTTTTTAAATCATCATAAGCTCACTTTATGGGTCAAGTATATGAAGACATATACCTTCTGCTACATTTAGACCTATGTAATGGCTACTTTTTTGTTTTTATGTCTAACTTTTGAGAGCAGACCTTTCCCAGCTTATTAAGATTCTGTTTCCTCCAGGTGGGCAGGTGAGATTACAGGCAGAAATGTTGAAACCCATCATCTGCGATACATGGACAACATAAGAGTGAATCCTTTTAAGTAGCTGAACCATATATTTTGAAGCAATTTTTTTTTAAACGAGAGATTTATGGTATAATTATTTAAAACACTTTATTTGTTTAGGATCCTAGAGATTCAATCCACAAACTAGGGAAACTTAAAATAAAAGCATAGAGTCAATTCAAGGAATATCCTGAGGTAAAAATTAACTCTCTACTCTCCAGAAAAATATTACTATGACTGCTCCTCTTGCTTTCTATGCTGAGACATAATTCATTAACATGTTATGAGAGGAAATATTCTGATATGAACAACTCAGAGTACATAAGGGACACACACAGCTCTTCTAGAGAAGTATGTCAAGTACTTTCTACTTGGGGTGAGATGTCAAAAAATAGTTATTTGACTCCTAATTCTTGGTTAAAAAGTTAATGCAGACTAAAGCCTGTTTTATTAGAAATAATTCCACTATGGATGGGAAAAATAAATACAAACTGATAACCACTTTGCTGCCTTTCATAGAGAATGGTACTTCTGAGTTTCCAAAATTTCAAAGGAAAGAGAAGATTTTTTTAACCTAATCCATTGATAAAGAAAATTCGAATAACATAAATATTCCATTGTTATGAACTCAAGTATATTGAAATTTGTGATCACCAGGATTGTTGATTGGTGGCTTTTAAATAAGACCTAGGAGTTAATGGATGGGTTATTACAAACTAATTGCAAATTGCCATGGTATATACCTTTCATGGGTTTCCTAAAAGTTTTCAGGAAAGAAAATAGCTCATATAGTGATGTTTTCTGTCTTCTCTGCAGCCCTGGGATTCATGAACAATTCAGCGACAAGAACTGTGACTGAGTTTTACCTCCTGGGCTTCCCTCATTGTCAGGAGTTGCAGAGTTTCCTCTTTTCGTTGTTCTTTGGGGTCTATATATTTACCACGATGGGAAATGGGACCATTGTCTGTCCTGTGAGGTTGGACCAATGGCTCCATACCCCAACATATCTTCTCCTAGGGAACTTTGCTTTCCTTGAAATCTGGCATATTACCTCCACTGTGCCCAACATGCTAGTCAACCTCTTCTCAGAGACAAAATCCATCTCTTTTGTTGGCTGCTTCCTCCACTTATATTTTTTGGCTTCCCTTGCCAGAACTGAGGCGTATTTCCTCTGCAGCATGGCATATGATCGGTACCTCGCTATCTGCCACCCATTGCACTACACAACGGTCATGACCCAACGACTCTGCTATATCTTGATGTCTCTTTGCTGAGTGTTTGGGTTCCTTAGTTACTCTGTCTCCACTGTGCAACTCTCTCAATTACCTTTCTGTGGGTCCAACACCATCCATCACTTTGTGTGTGATGTGGACCCACTGATGGCTCTGTCCTGTGCCCCAGCTCCTGTCACTGAGATCATCTTCTATGTCCTGAGCTCCCTCATTATCATCTTCACTCTTCTGTACATCCTTAGCTCCTATTCCCTTTTACTGATAGCTGTGTTAAAAGTCCCTTCAGCAACTGACCAGCAGAAGGCTTTTTCCACCTGTGGATCACATCTGACAGTGGTGTGCTTATTCTTTGGTGCCCCTTTGCAATGTATGTGACCCCGACAGCTGATAACTCAGCTGAAATGCATAAGATTATGACTTTGTTATATATCTGGGTGACTACCTTCTTAAACACTCTGATTTACAGCTTACGAAAGAAGGAAATGAAGGCTGCACTGAAGAAAGTCCTGAGGATAAAACGAACATAAACAAATCTACATGAGACCAAGCAAACCATTTTTCAGACATAAAAGATTAAGAAAATCTTGGTTAACTGCAGCTAATTTTCCAATGTACACTTTAAATAAGATATTTTTCAGTGGGATTTCTCAATGTTTTATTCTTCAACTAACCCGGACAAAACTAAACCATAGTTGATACATATTACATTCCAAATGTAGCAACAGTATTTTCAACATGGATAACTCCAGCACACAGTGATATTAGGACATTATATCTACTATTTGATACTGTTTTCATTTTGATTACTGGGGGATGGGGTGGAAGGTAGAACAAGAACAGGTGAATCATCATTGGTGTACTCAAGGCATTTCTTAAGACAGTCCAATATTTTCAAAAGTGAATAAAGAATCTAATTGAAATGTCTAATGGATACATACCTAAAGGATTTAGTAACAACAACTTTCTTATCCCCTTGGCTCTTCATAGTTGAGAATCTTCCAGATTAGGGGTAGACTGAAAGTTTCATGCTTATATAAGTGATATATGTTTTAACATCAGAAAACAACGTAGTAATTCTTTCAACAAATATTTAATGAGTATTTACTATGTTCTACGCATTCTTGTAGGTACTAGAGATACACCATGACCAAAATGGTCAAAAACCACTATCCATGAGGAGTTTACTTTCTAGTGGGGGATAGACACTAAAAGAATAAATAAAATATGCAGCATCAGAGAATGATAAGCATTATGGCGAAAGTGGAACAAGGGCAGGAACCATGGGAGAAAAAGCAGAAATTTTAAATAGGACGATCAGGGAAGGAAACACTGAGAAGGCAATATTTCTGCCAAAGCTGGAAGACAGTGAGAGAATGAGCCATGTAGACAGCTGAGTGAAGAGCATTCCAGATAGAGGGAAGCGAGTTCTTTATAAGATCCTGAGGCAAGATTGTATTCAAGGAACAGCAGTGTTGGTCTGGCTGGAGTAGAGAGATTAAGGGGAAGAATACAGGAGATGAAGTCAAAGAGAATGAACAGAGGGCCAAATTCTGCAGGGCCTTGTAAGCAATAGTAAGGGCAGTTAGTTCTGCATGAGATGGGAAGCCTTTGGAAAGTTTTGAGCAGAGGAATAACGTGGTCCTATTTACAATATAAAAGGATCATCCCCATGATTGTTTTGTTGATAATAGACTAGAGAGAGGCATGGGCATTTTAAAACTCTTATTTCTAGCTGTCAAATAAAAAGTTTTGTTTCTTTTTAAAGGAATTTGTATCTTAATGTGTCGTTGTGGATATACATCTGGGAAGGGGACAAGCTCATTTGCCCAAGAGGAATGGAAAGTCCTCTTAGACCCTACGAAAAGAAATTCTAATTCTAAAATGATGGTTTCGTGACAATCTTAAGAGATAATGGAAAGTTAGGAATCTACTCCTGAGGCTTTTGAACCACATTTCATCTTATTATGATTATATAGACATTTACAAAATATTTTCCTATCTATCATCTCATTTCATTCTCATATCAGCCCCATAGAGTACACAACAAAGGTGAGTATGTGGCTAATATTTAAAGAAATGAGCTCACCAAATCCTCACAGCTATCAAGTGAAAACTCTCAGGCTAGGACCTAGATTTTCTTTGTCCTGGTTTTCTATCTATTACCCCAACACATTCTCTTCAGTTCCACTCTGCCCCCACATAGTGCCTTCTTCTTATCCCAGGTCACTCCCATTGATGCCTGAATAATCTTCTCCCCCATTTCCCTGCCTATGCCAGGACTCTCGAAAACCTCTCACATGCTTAAATCCAATCCTGCTTTTCCAGATACAACATTACCTATAACTCAGCCTCAAGTGCCAGTTTCCCCTACAAATATCATTCATAACCATGTCTCCAAACTATGCTCAATTAATTCCTGATACTACCGAAATCTCTATCAAACTTAGAAGCTGTTTCAAACATACCCATCCTTAACTCAGACTCTAATGTTCTATCATCTACATAGTGGGTCTCAAACTTAAGCATGCATCAGATATACATGGAAAGTTTGTTCAACCAGATTGCTGGCCCCACATTCAGAGCTTCTGACTCAGTAGAGCAGGGTGGGGCCTGAGGACTTGAATTTTAACAAGTTCTCAAGTGATGTTAAAACTGCCAGGACAGGGTCTACATTTTTGAGAAACTACTCTATCCTTACACTGCCTCACTCCTAAACTCAGTGGTGTTCTCTACTTGAGCTCTTGCTGTGATTGAATTCATTTCCCCCTCAGGTTCTCTGCCACATCTTGTTTGTTCTCCTGCCCTGCTATCAATGAAAAAATTTCACATTTCTCACCACTGAGACATTTACAGTGCTAAACTTTCATTTTCACTAATATTGCATCATGTAAGTCAACGACATTACAAATCTGCTTTTACAGAAGACTAAATTTTTTCAAATAAATGTGGTCAAGCCATAATTAAAATTCAAAAAGGAGATTCTTTACCTTATGTTGAATACAACTAAATTAAGTAAACTGTGTATAAACAAAGACTTTTTTAAATTTAAGTGTTTACAGGTTTGTCACCAAAAATAAAGCAGGTCTACTTTGGAAAGAAAATCACACACACATACACACACATTCTTTCTCTGTCTCCTCTCCCATTGACCTGTCCCACTCTCATCTCTCCCCTACCCAACTCCCCAGGCAGATCAGTTCGTTGGAGGAAGGATATCTCCACAAAGAGGAAACTTTTCCTGGCCTCTCTTGGATATTATTCCTGACCACTGTGTCCTACTAGTCAGACCACTTGAGGAAATATAACCAAACATAGGTAGGATTAGATGCATACACAGAGATCCATGCACAGGGAACTAGGTGCCTTCCAGTGAGCACACTGAGGAACTGTGGATCCTATTCAGGAGACACTTGTAAACTCTTAATAATCACTGACATGAAAAAATACATTTTATTTGGTTCAGAATACTAAAGGAAGCAAGTCTCTGGAGCCACCAGTAATGCTCTCATTCCCTGAATGAGCTTTCAGATTGTGTAACGAGGACAGGCTTGTGGCTAGAGTTTCTCTCATATCTTCCTTTTAGATGCAGAAACACCATCAGGTACATAAGGAAAGTCTCCCTGCATCAGTGCATCACTGCTCCTGTACACCAGCTGCTGTCAGATAATAAGAACATGCTGGTTCTTCTGTAAATCCATTAATTCTGGTCCCTTTGTTCTTTGTAAGAACGAGTTAGGCCCTGCAGTTCTCTTCTCCCAGCACACTCCTGATGAGTGCTTGGGTTGATATAATCACATTAAGAGCTGACTCTGGTATCACAGAGCTACCACTATACAACTCACTTAGGAAAAACAGTGCTCAAATATCTTGGATATTTTAGGGGGGCATTCAATTTCCTTTAGTTGGAATGCAGCCTGCATCTTATACCGCCTTCTTTCTAATATCTAAGTTTTGATTAACAAGCATCTTTCAGCAAGAGCAATTAAAGCAAACTTATTTTTTCAGAGTTGTTGGCAAGTGGCAACCGAGAAAGAAGTAGGTCAGCAGAATCTCTTGTCCTTTGGATTTATCTACAGGCTAATCTTAAAAATATTAATGTTTAAAAGAAGAAGAATCCCTGTACTTACAATTTTCAAAGTGCTCTTCCCTAGGAAAGTCGCTTCAATCTCAAGCAAGTGGTTGGGGTTATAGAGGAAGATCTGGCTTCCTTATCAGTTCATACAGAATGGATTGCCCAGGCTCCTCCTTCCTCCTCGTCTCTCCAACTGCTCATCTGTTCTTCATTGAAGTGAAGAGAAAGATGAAAAAGGTGGATTTAAAGTCACCATTTGAGCTTCTAATAGATTTACTTTGGAGGTGCAGGCAATAGAAATGCATGCAGTGGGATTTCAAATTACCTGTGAAGTTCATTTATCCATCTTTCTCTGATGCTGTATTCTACATATAACTAAAACTTCACTGCGGCACAAATGTAAAAAGGTCTTGGACCTTCTGAAGTCAAATGAACAAGTGAGGGTTAAGACTTATGAGGTCTGGATCCAGGTCAAAACCCATGAATTGGAATTATATTTCTCTTCTTGGTGCCAACAACTTCCTGGCCTGGGGGTAGACTAAGTCAATTCATGTCTCATGTCTCTGTCTACTGTCATGAAAAACCCACAATATCTCATTTCTGTTAAATAAAGTTTGCAATCATGCTTCTACCCTTACTACACAGATTTACCTAACTGGAATAAATATCGTTTTTAGGTCCTCAGCATATAGGTGAGCATACTGTGGAATACATATTTCAAGGTAGCCCCTGTCACACAGAGGCATGACTGTATAGATGTAGGTGGCAGTCCTGATTGTTTTTATAAAGCAGAAGTTCCAAAAGGGGAGGAATTTTATTTTTCATGTTTATTTTTCATTGTCCCCAGAACTTAACACACTGCTAGGAATATAATAAACAGTGAATAAACATTACTTAAATGCCTAAATGAATAAGTAAATGGATAATGTGCTACAATTTATTTTTTGAGGAAGCTTAGCCCTGCGCTAACATCCACCTCCAATCCTCCTCTTTTTGCTGAGGAAGACTGGCCCTGAGCTAATATCCATACCCATCTTCCTCTCCTTTATACGTGTGACACCTGCCACAGCATGGCTTGACAAGCAGTGCGTACTTCCGCACCTGGGATCCAAACTGGGGAACCCCAGACTGCCAAAGCAAAACGTGTGAACATAATCGCTGTGCCACCAGGCCACCCCAATAATGTGCTACAATTTAAGTTCAGAGTTCAACTTCTTCTTATTTCAAGCCCAGTAACTATATTTTCCAACCAAAAATGACAGCATGTGGTCTGGAAAATACAGGTATAGTTATGGAAAGTATATTTGAAATTATAACTGTCCTAGAAATTTGGATACATGCAGTCATCATAATAATATTCATTGAACTAAATCACTCGGACAAAATTTAGATTTTTATTAAAGTCATGTTTATTAGGGAGAATCTTTTTCATCATTCTAAAAATATTGTTAATCAACACGAATATCCAAAGTTACCTTGGCAATAAAACATTTATCCTCTGAGTTTCCTCCGGGTTTGATCAAATACTGTAAGCAGGCCTCTTTCTCTCTGAAGATTGTATAAATGGCATAAGGACGCAATTTTGTGAGTATCTTAAGAGTGACATTAATAAATAATATGGTCAATTATCCTACATTTGTAGTCAATATAGTACTAAATTTAAAATATTCATGGGCTTACCCAGCCAAATATCTTGAACTTTAAACAGGAAATTTTAGCACATATAAATAAGCCTGGACCAATAGTTTTAGGAAAGTTGTTAGCATATATCCAAGTTTATAGTCTTGTCTCAACTCCCAACTCCTAATTCAGCAAATATGAGAACGATCTTTCTGGTCTCAGCACATCTTAAGGAGACCCCTCTATTCATTATCTAACTTAGGTAAAAGTAAGATAAGGAATGGATAATGTATGGTGTTTAGGGCTTAATTCCTAGAAAAAATGAAAGACCATGGTCTTATATACTAGAGAAATCAACATACCCAGCCACAAGGCACCTCAAGAGCCTCACAATGATGTAAAGCACTCCCAAGGGGGGCTTAGGGAGAAATAATCCAGGGAAAATGGTGGCCTCCAAAAGAAATCATATTCAAATACAGAATATTTGAAATGAAGTAGGGTTTGTTCCAAACCAATCTCTATATGGGCCAGTGTAACTAGGAGTTAAGGGCATTGCACAAGTAAGTAAACCCCTTAAATCTCTGAACTTCTGTTTCCTTATCTGTAAAAGAGAAGGATAAAGCACACCTCCTACATCTCAAATGGTCATTAGGAAAACCAATTAAGATAACATATGTAAAAATACCTCATACAATTTCAAGCAATCAGTTAGCAGAACATACAAGTGTTCATTATTATTCACTCCTTGGTTACTTGTTTGTCTAACAGCTTTGGGATCCCAGAATACAACAATGCATTTTATGACTGAGTTTGTCCTCCTTTCTTTCCCTGGTCAGAGAGATGCAGAACTTCTTCTCAATAATCCTAGTGGTCTATTTCATGACCCTGCTGGGGAATGGGGCTATTGTCTGTGCAGTGACATGGGACAGGCAGCTTCAAATGCCCATGTACATCTTGGGAAACTCTGCCTTCCTAGAGATCTGGTACATTTCCTCCACTGTCACAAACACGCTGGTCAACATCCTCTCTAAGACCAAGACCTTCTCCTTCACTAAGTGCTTCCTCCAATTCTATTTCTGTTTTCCACTGGGTACAACAGAGAGTTTCTTCTTACCAGTTATGGCTTATGATCAGTACCTGGCCATTTGTCGCCCACTGCATTACCCCTCCATCATGACTGGGAAGTTCTGTGTCATCCTGGTCTGTGTTTTCTGGGTGAATGGATTTCTCTGCTATCCAGTCCCCATTGTTCTTATCTCCCAACTTCCCTTTTGTAGATCCAACATCATTGACCACTTCATGTGTGACCCAGGCCCTTTGTTTGCACTAGCCTGCATCCTTGATCCTTCCACTGAGCTTATCTGTTACACCTTCAACTCAGTGATTATCTTTGGGCCCTTCCTTTCCATCTTGGGACCTTACATTCTGGTACTCAGAGCCGTCCTTCATGTTCCCTCTGGTGCTGGTCAAACTAAAGCTTTCTCCAGGTGGGTCCCACCTCATCAAACTAAAGCTTTCTCCATATGTGGGTCGCACCTCATGGTGGTGTCTCTACTCTCTGGATCCCTTATGGTGATGTAGGTGAGCCCAACATCAGGGAACCCAGCAGGAATGCAGAAGATTGTCATTTTGGTATATTCGACAGTGACTCTGCTTTTAAATCCCCTTGTCTATAGTCTCCAAAACTAAGACATGAAAGATCACCTAAGGAAATTCCTAGGATAAAGAATTAACTACAACCGAGACATTGTTGAAAGAGAAGCAGAATTTGTCACTTCTGACTTTAGTTATTTATAACAACAATAGAGAATGGCTTCAGTGAGTCATGTTCTGGTTCACACTCAAGTAGAGGGAGTCTTATTTTTCACAGTTCCTTAGCAGTTCAATTTCAGCTCATCAATAATAAATGCTCAATAAAATAGTTTAAACATGCATGAACTCACTGAGTAATTATATGGTGTTATCATATGAATGTTCTTTTACTGTGAAGTATCTTTGCTGGCTTAATCTTAGCTGGTGGAAAGAATAAAACGCATATGTAACTGAGCCTTTCAAGGGGGGTTGCCATCTTCTAAATTCAGAAAATAAATATTCTTAAAGGCAATGGGTCAAGGGGCCACCAAAACGATCAACTAGTAATGGAAATTTTCCATTGTTTGAGGCTTTCACACACACAGAAAAAAAAACAGTGTCTGCTTCATACTACTATCACTTAGAGATAAAGCACAAACTCTTCTCCCTGCCATTCAAAGCCCTCACTCAATAGACTGCTCCATTCAGCCTTCTTTCCTACTGACCCGCTGTCTAAGCCCTGCACTATACAATGACCATTCTTATTATTTACCTTAAATACATTTTCTCCAAACCGGGCATCTTTACTCACAGTGCTTCCTCCCTAAATCAGTTGTGACAATGCCAATACCACTTGTAATATGGAATAACAATGCCCTAAAAGTATCTTACATCTCTCAGAAAGCTGTAGGGCAAAGTTTCAGTTGGAAAAGTATTCAGAGAAAATTATACCAAGAACAAATGCCATTTTTGTGCCCAAACTCCATGCAAAACAGGAAAGCCATCAGTTGAGAGGCTAATCTACTTGAAATGAGAGCACACCTTTAAGTTAAGGCCATACTGGGAATGAAATTGGTGGAGAGGGCAGGAAGATGGGCCTGCTGGTGCTAGGTGATGAAGTAATCTAGCACAGTGTTTCCCAAACATTTCCACCCCCAAAGCATGTTTGGCAAAGGTGATCAGGAAACACAGGGCATTTGAAGACAATATTTCTTTGAAATTCAAAGTTTTGTCTTAAAAAATGTCACAAATTATACTTTCTACTCCATAGTACATACATATTTGGTGTAATACAAACTTATCTTCCTTGAGTAAACTCTCCCTTCAGGAAGACATTTAATTAAGGGCTTTGTGTATCCCATGGCACAAAATCACATACCTGTTTGAGAAACATAAGCTCAAGGAGACCATAGGGTCCCCCCAGAGTTGATGGAGCACATTATTTTTAATAATCCCTTTGGGCCAACTTATCAGATATATTAGTGAAACTCCCAGGCAAGAAGTAGGGAAAGCATGGAAACTTATAGGATCACATGAAGAGATACTTGAGAATTCTCAACAGTGGCTAAAATGACACATAAATTAAGACCAACACATAGTTTCAACACACTCTGTAGACTACTAGAATCTTATGGTGCAATGGGAAGTGAAATAAGCCATGCAGGAAGCTCTCACAGAGGACTTCCATATTAAATCCAGTGAATGAGAGAATCTTTGTGACATCCCCTTTGTGACCATCCCCTAAGTCTTCCCAGGACGCCCTACGAAAGCTTCATGGTATACAGGAGACATCTTCTCTGATGGACATTACTGCTATTATACATCACAGGTGGGCCTATTCCACTCTACATTTGTCCATTCAATATGTTCAAGAGATTATCAAAGAATATAGGTTTCTCTTTCAGCTCAAGAAACAAAAACAAAAAAAACCTCCAAAAGTGTTTAGATCATGGAACACATACTCTCCAAAGTAAGTGCACATTAAATGGTGCCAAAGTCATCCACGGAGCTTCCTCTTCTCAGGAAGTGGCTTGGTCATCAGGAATGTTATGACTTCTATAGATACTTTGAACAAAACAGTATGGGACTAGCTCTATCCACTGGGGCTGAAACTGAAAGGAAATAGGGATATATTTTTTGGTCTCCTCTTTCAGCCCTCTCCTCTTTGTCCATTCCATTACTTATCTACATCTTTGGGGAGGAAGTATTAAAAAAATTCTTAATTGTAAAATCAAATCAGTGTGTATGAGGACTAAGATTCACATAGATTTTAATGGTGAATATATTAGGAACTGCTTCTTACAATTATGTTGGAAATTATCTGTGAAATTCATTTGCCACGCTTTCCCTACAGCTAACCAATAGTTTTTCTGTGAGTTTTTTTTCCTTTTAACATCAAAAAGAGTAGTCTATACCTCAAATAGATAAAACTAAAGCTTGTGCATTTTGATTTTGAGTCAAAGTCTGTGAATCTGAGTTCAAGTCATTGTTGCTGCTGTTCCAGGGGTAAGCAGCTGCTCTCTGCA
The DNA here is from genome assembly GCF_021613505.1 of Equus quagga. NCBI lineage: Eukaryota > Metazoa > Chordata > Mammalia > Perissodactyla > Equidae > Equus > Equus quagga. Next base: position 29,029,324 of record NC_060268.1, on the reverse strand, counting down.
TCACTGCTTTCCTGCCTTGTTGAGAAGAGAAGTCTCTTGCAGAGTTTCCATAGAGGGAAATATTTTTTCATGATGTCTCACCAAAATGATCCCCAATGCAGGTTAATTTAGCTCTTCATAATCATTCTAGTTTAAAAAATTAGTAAGAATTTATCCTCATTTTTCAGTTTCCTTGTCATCTTGGTTTCTGTCCACAAAACTATAACCTGCTTTAACACAACTAACCCAATAGAAAGGTTATGTTTGCTTCTAGATGGGTAGGTTCATAGTTCACTTTATGCATTACTAATTTAGTGAGCCTGCAACAGCTGTATCATTAGAAATATAATTTATCTTATTTAATATGATATGACCTCACTGAATATAAGGGCCTTTTTTCTACTTGATTATATTCTGTAATTACTATAAATATTCTATACATACTATTTCTATCAGAATTATTTTTAAGGAAAACTCTCCTCTTATCAGACTAAAAAATTAAAAATATCTTTTTAAAAAATTCCTACAGCTTCCAATATCTTAAAGCTATCATTGTGCTCTTTTCTCTGAGTTCTATTGGATTCTTGAAAAGACATCTTCTTTGGTGACAGTGTTTTAAAGAAAAAGGGAAGATTTTGGAATATGGATAAATAATTATTTTTGAAACATCTTTGATTCCCATCTGTTCTGTTATTTTGAAAATTGTGGCTACTTCTTTAAAAGATTAAAGTAAAATCTTCCAAATAGGAATTTTAAAGGAAATTTGTGGCAGCAGTAAGAAGAGCTTTAGAAGAGAACATCTTGGTGATTTTAATTTCTTTCTCCAATATATCTGGTATGTTTAATGACATATATTTTCAATGTATACAACATGATAAATTGCCATGTGAAATTAATCATCAGGGAGTGAATAATAGTGACTTTTCATTGTTAAAAACAAAGGATTAAATACCAAATTATAAATGAGCTATAGTGCAATATAAATGTCTTTAAATAGGCAATCACAAGATACATAAAAAGTTTATTATCTGAAAATCTTTGTTGATTTTCTTCTAGTATCCTGGGAAAAAAAATGACAGAAAATAAATTCTCCTGGTAGAAATACCTTGAGAGAGAGACAAAGGGAGAGAATCAGATATAAAGTCAAAGATCAAACCATTCAAATATGTAAAAACTGTCAGATTCAAATGTACTTTAAAATGATAGTATGTGTTGCCTCATTTTTGAAGATAATAGCACTAACTGCTGTATATGAACAGCTTTCACTGAAAAAAAAATTAGGTATAAGACAAACCATAAGACAAACCATTTGTACCTCTATTTCAAGATTTTTTTTATATCAAATGAAGATAAAATTTAACTGATTTTGTCCACTGACAAAGTCAAGCTGCCTGGAATTGCACATTTACAAAGAATCAGGGACAAACAGCTTATCCAGAATAGGGCAGGATATATTCAGTCTTGTTTTAGAATATTCAATACTTTTGCCTGCATGAATCAAACTCCTTGTCCTAAGAAAATGTCTACTTGCCCCAGCAGCAAACTGACTTGGCATTATCTACCTGTCTTCTCTCCACAGTCTGGAGACTATGAATAATTCAAGGATATCTACTGTGACACAGTTTGTCTTGTTGGGCTTTCCTGGTCCTTGGAAAATGCAGGTCATTCTTTTCTTAATGATTTTGCTGGTCTACATCTTAACTCTGACTGGGAATATGGCCATCATTTGTGCAGTAAGGTGGGACCACCGACTTCATACCCCTATGTACATGCTCCTGGCCAACTTCTCCTTTCCGGAGATCTGGTATGTGACCTGCACAGTCCCCAACATGCTGGTCAATTTTCTTTCCAAAACCAAGACCATATCCTTTTCTGGTTGCTTCACACAATTCTACTTCTTCTTTTCCCTGGGCACAACAGAATGCTTCTTCCTCTGTGTCATGGCTTGTGATCGGTACCTAGCCATCTGCCGTCCACTGCACTATCCCTCCATCATGACTGGGCAGCTCTGCGCCATTCTGGTGTCTCTTTGCTGGCTAATTGGCTTCCTTGGATATTCAATTCCTATTTTCTTTATTTCCCAACTACCCTTTTGTGGACCCAACATCATTGATCACTTTCTGTGTGATGTGGACCCACTGATGGCATTGTCCTGTGCCCCAAAACCCATCATACAGTATGTATTCTATTCTATGAGCTCTCTTATCATCATTCTCACCATTATGTACATCCTTGGGTCCTATACCCTGGTGCTCAGAGCTGTGCTTCAGGTTCCTTCTTCATCTGGGTGGCAAAAGGCCTTCTCTACCTGCGGATCCCACTTAGTTGTGGTGTCTCTATTTTATGGAACCATAATGGTGATGTATGTGAGTCCCACCTCTGGCAACTCAGTTGCTATGCATAAGATCATCACACTGATATACTCTGTAGTGACACCAGTTTTAAACCCCTTCATCTATAGCCTACGCAACAGGGATATGCAATTTGCCCTCCATCAAGTCTTTTGTAGAATGAGAATTATCCAAATCTCATGAACAGGTTTTGTGAAACCCAATGGTTCTCTTTCTTCCAGTGAAAGAATAATCTTCTTCCAATTCAAAGTCACTTGGCTTTATTCACAACCAGCATGGACCCTTTGTGCAAAGCAAAATCCACCATGTATTCAATCACATTTTGATGTGCTTTTAGTTTCATAAATCTGTTCCCATAGGAAGAGATTGCCACCCAAAACATGGTAAAAATAACTCTTAAGAATCTAATATTTACTTCCACAAAGGTTTCAACTTTTGCAATGTACAATCTCTGTCTACACAACTCTAAGAGATATGAATCAAATTGGTTATTTGCTTACATGGCTGTCTAACACTTTGTTAAAAAGACACATAAGACATAAAATGCTTGCTGTCTTGTATTTTTGATGGAAACTCCACACATCAATGGTGGATACACTAAGAGATTGTAAACCCAGTTTCACAATTCTTATCTCATCCTCAGCAACAGTGTACAAGGGAAGGCTGGAAGTTTGATAGAAGCCATGAGTAAAAATATCTTTGGTGCATTGTTAGTATGCAATACCATAAGAAAAATGATGATCATATCAAGAGAACCACTCAGAATCTTAACCTTGTTGCCTGGAGCTTGAGGGACACCTACATCATCCCTGATTCATACACAGAAAATAATGTAAATCCAGTAGCTGAGCTGGCTCTGATAGCAAACTAGAAGAAATAGGTTATAACAGGAGCAAACTGAATTCCCACTAATAATAGAACAAATTTAGAATACCCTCATTTGGCCTAGTTAGAGCTCATGGAAGGTAACCAACTTGGACCATCTTGAAAGGGATTCTACTCAAGAATGCTACTTGAAGAGGTAAGGCAACCACAAAAGTGAGTCTATATGGAGTGAGTCACCAGAATAGAGGAAGAACGAAGTCATAAGTAGCCAGCTAATGAAGCATTGCTCACATCAGAGAACTGAAGTTTAGGCAGTTCCCACTTCCCAAAAATATAAAGCATTCTATGAGAGAAAATTCAACATACAGACTTTTGTCAAACCCGTAAGGCAACAGTCAAGGAAAAGCCTTTCTGCCTTTACTCTTCTCCCAGCTCAAAACTAGAGTAACCAGAGGCAGTGTAGTAATGTGGAAGAGGATGAATGAAAGGGCAGAGGAAAGAAGTAGATCAAACCTGAGTCAGACCCAGTCTTGAGGAATAAGTTTTAATTTGGATAAAAAATTAAAATTTTGGTTTTAGATTGCACTAGAATTTCCAATATCTGGATAAGGAGACCATGTATTAATACTAAAAGTAATTATAAGAGCTATCATATTGGCCCAAAACATTATCCATAGGTGGAAACAAACAGAACGTCAGAAAGCGTCTGAAGTAGACATGGTGAGAAAACAGTAAACTTCCTTTGTGTTTGCACCCTACCAAGTCCAAAATATCCAGTTAAATAGTTACAAGCACAAAAGTTTAAACATTGCTGTAGCCTAAGAAAGAAGAAAACCCTCACCTGAAGACCAAAAGGTATCTCTTTGAAAGTCCTGTTGGACAACTGGAGAGCACAATGCTTCAGGATGGGTAAAGGGACCTAAAAAGGGTGGGAAAAGAATCAGGAAATCTGCGTAAGAAGCTACTACAGACAAGCTCCAATGATCCACCACAGTTTTCCCATAATTCAGCACTAATATTTTAGTGATTGAACTGAACTCATTAGCTGAAGGAGGAACAGAAAACATTTTGTATAAAACTCCATAGCTCACAAGTATCCTACTTCTGCAACTTACTAGATGTTGAATATGTAGCTACACCTGTCAAACACCTATTTTTTCATTAAGGTTCAACTCAGATGTCACTTCTACCAAAGAGCCTTCCAAACATCCCTAGGCCAGACTATGTGTCCCTCCCTAGTGCATCTAGAATACACCGGATCATATTCCATCATTGTACTCACAGACCCTTTGAGGTGAGTCTATTATGTGTCTTTGTCTCTTTCTCTAGATTATAAGCCCTTTGAGGACAAGAACAGTATCTTACCTTTTATCCCCAGCATCTAGCATGATTAACATCTAGCTAACTCATAAGTGTGGAAAAAGGAACGGTTTTAGAATTGGGTGAATGAGCTAGCTCTTGAATCAGCCTTCGCTAGAATTAAATATATTTTAGTCAGAAAACTACTAATGTTTACATTTTTTAGTATTTAAAGAACTCATCTGTCTTTAAAACTACATTTTAATATATGTTTTATTACAAAATAATATAAGCCTGTCATAAAACTTTCAGACAATGCATAAGAGTATAGTTAATGGTAAAGGTTCCCACCCTCCATCTTCACAGTACCACTTCCCACAAATAACAAGTTTAGTATTGATAAAATGTCTACACAGATTCAAGCATGCAAATGTATATATATATATAAAGGTTTTAACTTCCTTAAACTGATTATGTTCTACAGATTATTGCATGGTTGATTTTTATTTTGTAAAAATTTTGTAACTTTCTATCCTGGTCAATATAAATAGATATATGTCATTCTTTTTTCATTGTTTAATACTGCCCTCTTGTGTAAATGAATTACTATTTGATTTTTCCCCTATTTCTGGATACACATTGCTTTAAAGTGTTTTCTCACATAGGTTCAAGCTATTAAAAAAAAAAAAAACAGTTGTAGGAAGGATCTTGTTAAAGAGAATAACAAATGTATTGCAAATGTTTTTTAATTATATTATTTGCCATACATTCATAAAAGTATATATAGTATATATACAAGTTTAAAGAATATAAAACTTAGAAATATTTGTGCCTGTCTTCACCCAAATAAAACATTTGGAATACTACAAATACTGTAGAAGCATCCTATGAGACTATCTTCAACCACATCAGTCTCTCTATGCAGCAAAGGGAAATGGGGGATTTTGTAGTAATCATTCCATTGCTTTTCTCCAGCTTTACCACTTATTCATCTCTAAATTAAAACGATGGAGTATGGAACTCCAAAGACCCATTCTTCTACAGAAACACTTAAAAATGGCCAAAATTATCAGGATCAGCTTTATGAGAACTCTGGAAAATAATCAAAGATTTACAGCAACCAACCAATAAAACATGTTAGGAGATTTGTGTGGCATTTTAACTTACCTTGCTGCATCCTCTCCTCCTCAGCTCAGCAGCATTCTTAAAGATGCCAGTCTATATTCCTAGTTGGTTTTCCTGCTTCCAGATAAAGTAGAATGGACCTTATTCTCAAAAGTTGTTTATCTGTTTTGACTTGTCTAGGGGCTCCCTGAAAGACTAGAACAGAGGACATGTCTTTACTTCACCTAATTTGGAACACTCTCAAGGGCAGAGAAACAGCTAGGTAAAGGGCATTCCCCAAAAACATTAAAAGGCAAATGAACCAGCCTCTGCCACCCAGGGCAAAAGATATCAATTGAGGCAAACAAGAAACACACTGAAAATCCAGGGAGGAAAAGCTGGGGAGTGAGTTACTTTGGAGAATAAGGACTCTGAAGAGCATCCACATATTCCTGGGAATCTCACCAAACAGAGACTATCAATAAAGAGATACAATTACACAAGTGAACTAAGTAAAAATTCTAGAGCTAAAAAAATAATAACAAAAGGGAAAAATTCACTAGAGGGGTTCAACAATAGATTTGAGCAAGCAGAAGAATCACTGAACTTGAAGACAGGTCAATTGAGATTATCCTGTCTGAGAAACAGAAAAAAAAGAATTAAGTAAAACCAAAAGTCTAAGAGACCTGTGGGACACCATCAAATATATCAATATACAGACAACGGGAGTCCAAAAGAAGAGGAAAGGGAAAGAAAGGGACAGAATGAATATTTGAAGAAATAACGGTTGAAAACTGCCCAATGATGAGAGACATTAATCTACATATCCAAGAAGCTCCATAAACTCCAAGTAGAATAAACTCAAAGAGATACACACTGAGACACATTATAATCAAACTGTCAAATACAAAGACATCAAAAGAATCTTGAAAGCACCAAAAAAGAGAAGTGGCTCATTATGAACGAGGGATACTAAATAAGATTAACAATCAATTTCTCATCAGAAACTAGAGAGGCTAGAAGGCAGTGGGATGACATATTTATGGATGCTAAAAGAAAAAACATTCAACCAAGAATTCTGGCAAGCCTCCCTACAAAAAATCTCAGGGGAGTTCTAAGGGCTGAAATAAAGGACAATCGACAGTAACTTGAAGCCATATGAAGATATAAAAAACACGGTAACGGTAACTATATAAAATCCAGTATTCTTGTATTTTTGGTTTATAACTCTTTTGTCTTCTATGTGATATAAAACACGAATGATTAAAACAATAATTTTAAATCTATGTTAATGGGAAAACAATGCAGTGAGAGTAGTTCTCAGAGGAAAATTAATACCAGTAAGTATCTACATTTAAAAAAAGAAAGATCTGAAATCAATAATCTAACTTTACACTTCAAATAACTAGAAAAAAATAAAAGTAAACTTAAACCTAGAAAGAAGAAAATAGTAAAGATTAGAGCAAAGATAAGTGAAATAGAGAAGAGAAAAATAACAGAGAAAATAAACGATAGCAAAAGTTAGTTCTTTGAAAAGATCCTTTAGCAGAACTAATTAAAAAACAGAGAATACTCAAATTACTGAGAAAGAAAGAAAGAACTGACAGTGGGGACATTACTATTGACCTTATAGAATACAAAAGGATTATAAGAGAATACTATGAACAATTACATGTCAAAAGGATAACCAAAAGAAAATTGCATGAATTCCTGGAAACACAGAAACTACCAAAACTGACTCAAAAAGGAATAGAAAACCTGAATATACCTATAATATGTAGAAAGATCAAATCAGTGATCAAAATCTGCCCAAAAAGGAAAACTCAGGGCCATATCACTTCAGTAATATACTCTACCAAACATTCAAGAAGAATTAACACCAATCTATCTCAAATTCTTCCAAAAATAAAAAAGATGACACTTCCTAACTCATTTCATGAATCTAGCATTACCCTGAAACCAACCACAAGAAGACATCAGAAGAAAATAAAACTACAGACCAATAACTCTAATGAATACATATACAAAAATCTTCAACTAAACACTACCAAATTGAATCCAGCAGCGGATTAAAAGGCTTATACACCATGACCAAGTGGGATGCAAGAATGGTTCAACATAAGAAATCCAAGTAATGCAAGAGTGGTTTAAGTAAGAAAATCAATCAATGTAATACCTTACACTAATAGAATGAGGAAGTAAAAACATGACCATTTCAATTGATGTAGAAAAATCAATAGACAAATCCAACGCCCTTCCATGATAAAACACTCAACAAATTAAGATTAGAAGGAAACTTCCTCAACATGATAAGGGGCATTTATAAACAACCCACAGCTAACATCATACTCAACGGTGAAAGACTGAAGGCTCTCCCCCTGGATAAAGAAAAAGATAATGCTTGTTTTCACAATAACGTGGAAGCTTCCCAGTTCCCCAGCTGTGTGGATTGCTGCCCACAAGACCTACTTTGTTCTTGTCCCACCCAGCATACTGAGGTGATCTGCATTACTGAGGGACTATGGAGAGGCAGAGAGCACAACCAGGACTTGGAAATTATGAAGGGACACTACTAACCACTTCATGATTCACCCTAATTGCTTAAAGGAATCCATCAGCAACGTTGAGTAGTGAGTATTCAACATTGCACTAGAAGTTCTAGCCAGTATAATTTGCCAATAAAACAGATCCAAAAGTCATTCAAACTGGAAAGAGAGAAGTAAACTTGTCTCTATTCACAGATAATGTGAAACTTTATGTAGAAAATAACAAAAAATCCACACCAAAAAAAAAACAGACTAATAAATGAATTTAGCAAAGTTGCAGGGTACAAGATCAATGTACAAAAATCAGTTGTATTTCTATACACAAACAGTGAATAATCAGAAAAGGAAATTAAGGCAAATCCATTTACAATAGCATCAAAAATAATTAAATACCTAGGATTGAATTTAATCAAGATGATACAGACTTATACACTGATAACTATAAAACATTGTGAAAGAAATGTAAGATCTAAATGGAAAGATATGTTCATAGATTGTAAGTAAATACTGCTAAAATAGCAATATTCCGCAAAGTGATCTATAGATTCAATGAAATCCTTATCAAAATTCCAGTGGCTTTTTTATAGACATGGAAAATCTGATTTTTAAAATTCATAAGGAATCTGAAGAGACTCAAAAAAGCCAAAACAATCATGCAAAAAGGAGAGCAATGTCAAAAGATTTCTACTTTCCAATTTCAGAACCTACTACAGTGCTACAGTAATCAAGATAGTAGAGGTGACTAAAGAGCTACTTTTAAACTGGGAATATAAATGGGGAAAAATAATATTTCTGATCTTTATGCACTCACAAACTCTCATTCACTCTAATTTTCATGCACATTTGAATTTTTCTCAAGGCAACCTTCATGGCCTTGTTCCAGAGACTGTTGATCAGCGGGTTTACAAGTGGGGTCACTGAGGAGTAGAAAAAAGTTACAATGTTTTGTATCCCAGCTGGATTTCCAGACTGATGATACATGACCATGAGGGTTCCATGGAACACTGACACTACAACCAAGTGGGAACCACAGATGGAGAAGGCCTTATGCCTGCCAGCTGCTGAAGGGACACAAAAAGCTGCTCTGAGAACCAAGGTATAGGATCCAAGGGTAAAGAAGAAGATGATGAAGATAATAAGACAGCTCAATATAGAATAGGAAAGCTCAATTCCACGGGCAGGGATGCAAGACAGGGCCAGAAGAGGACTAGGGTCACAGACAAAGTGGTCAATGGTATTGGAGCCACAAAAGAGGAGTTGCGTGATAAAATAGACAGGGGCAAGATAGCAGAGCAAGGTTGTTACCAAGGAGAGGGCCACCAAGTTCACGCAGAGAGGAATGCTCCTGATGGTAGAATAGTGGAGAGGCCATGGCTATGTACCAATCAAAGGCCACGAGGGGCAGTAAGAAGGTCTCAGTGGTGCTCATGAAGCAGAAGAAGTAGACTGGAGCAGGCAGACAGTAAAAGAGATCATTTTGGTCTCAGATAGCAAGTTCTTTAACATTTGGGAACAGTGGTGTTGATGTAACAGATCTCTAGGAATGAGAAGCTGTCCAGTAGAATATACATGGGGGTGTGAAGCCTGTGATAAGCTTCACTGCACAGACGATGCCCCCATTCTCCATCACTGTCAAGATGTAGGACACAGAGAACAGCATGAAGGGGAGGACCTGACCTCTCTGGAGCAGGGAAAACTCAAGAGTATGAATTCAGTCATTGTGTTGACTCCTGACATATTCATGGCTTCCTAAGGGGTAGAGAGGGAAAAATGACAATGACAAAGATGACCTTATTCTTTAGTCCCCAGGAATGGAATCCTTTTTAGAAATCCCTAAATCCCTCAGATTCTATTATTTTACTAAGCAATAATAATCTAACTATACTGCTGAAGACTGTCAAATTTTGAAAGTGCTTGATGTGACGAGACTTTGAATTTTGTGCTCTCTCATTCCTCTTTCAGAATTTTCTCACAGTAAAAGACAAGAATTCATGCAGTAATCAGCATGAAGAAAGTTACTAATGGTACTTACAAGTGTAAGTAAATATGAAAACCATGTATTTGGATTATAGAATAAGGTATAAAAGACCCTTAATATTGGACGTAGAATTTCAAATATTTGGATCTTTGGAATTAGAGACACAAATGTTAAGTATCTGAAGATGAGTGGAAGAAAGGTAACATAAAACACCGAAATCTCTATGCATTACATTTTTATTCTGGATCAGTGTTCAAACTATAAGTGTTGGTGTCTTAAAGTGCTCTGATAAGTGAGACAAAAAGTGTCAAATGTGCCATCCTTTCTTCAGTGTTCATCAAAGCCTGTTAATTCAATAAAAGTTTGAACATCCAGACACCTACATAATGGCTTTCAATTTGGCCCCATCTATTACCTGTTGAATTAAAATACATCTTTAAAACCTTGGTTTAGGTTAAAACCCCACTTACAGGTAGAAAAAGTGATCAGTGTGTCTGGTATACTATGTAAGGATTTTGAGGTTTTCACCTGAGGTGTCAGGATTCCTAGAAAGACCTCTATTCTTCTGGTTCATGGATAGATGAAGAGGATTACAAATGTCAGATACTCCCAAACAGAGACCTCTGGGAACTAAGGACAATGGTGATAGTCATAAACTGTCTCTCTGGACAAGGATTCCTCTCCTACATCCGCACATCCATTGTCTCCCCCATCCTATTATAGATGTAGAAGGTTGGAGTTGTTTTGGAGAAATGGACAGAGAATCTTTGTGAAGACTTCCTTCTCTGAGGTAGACAGTCTTGGACGTTGTGTCACTTCCATAGTGAGAAAAGCAAAACAAAGACAATAAGACTTTCTATGATTCTGTTGTCAATAGTTTAGTCTCAATGTATTAATTTATTTTAGGATCCCCTCCGTTAGTGAGGGATGATCATCATTCGGACCTAAGTGACCCAAAGTGACATAATTGAGGTATGATATTTATTCAGGAAAATCTAAATGCAGAATACATTCCAAGACACTTTCTTAAAAGGATTCTAGATAAGAATATTTACTAATTTATTAGTTATAAAATGTGTTACTTTCCAGATAGCATAAATTCATAGCTTTGAAGTTGATCTTGATTTCAGTCAGTGACACAAGAGAAGGGAGAACTTCAGAATTTTCCACATCACACTTCACTGTAAGGCTCCTCTTCCATCTGTGACTAGTTCATGTTTGGCACAGCAAAGCTGTGAATAATTCTCCTGTAGCAGGAATTTGAGGTTACCCAGAAGCCCAAGAAACTATGAGGGAAGTGTGAAAACAGTAAGAAATATTTGGTGACTAATGTGTATGAGGATTCCAATAACTTTGTAAATCATGTGGGATTGAATTTACCAATCTGGAGTGCTCAATCATCTTGTTGTTCCCACTCCTTGCAATGGCTGATTATCTGCTGTGTGGCAGAGCCAAACATGGCTAAAAACAGGGAAAGCTGAAGTTTTTTCTACCCTGTTCCTCATAGCCACTTTGTCAGCCATTTCCAGATGTCACTTTGCTAACATCCTGTTCCCTCAAAGACCTAATTCTAATGGGCACACCTCCTGGTTAATAAGGACAAAATATACATAGTATTGAGGCTCCTTCCTCATCTTCATCTCTCTCAATTCCCTGAGTCACAGCCCTCTTAGTTGTAAAGATGAATCTCGTTACGTTAATTCATGTAACTTGTGGGTGCTACTGTTTTTACAGCCATACAAAAGAAGGCAGAACTAAAAAGCATACCTAAGAACTGTACTTATATACAAGTCCTATACTTGTGTCTCTTCTGAATCCATCTCCTCATAGAACTGGCATGTCTAACTTGTAACATTCTGTTTCCACTGCAACAAATGGCAGGCAAGATGGAGGGCATGGCATCCTTGGCAGCCAGCAGCCCAGAGAGAGGGTTTACATTTGGACATCAATATTGGTTTGAAGAGAAATTGATATATTGGTGCACAGTAGAGATTTATCTATGTTGCTGTGAAATCTACATCTTATTCCTTCTAAGGGATATAATCTCCTGTAAATTTCAAAAGTGAGAATTTATGAGGGAAGATTGTCAATCATATCACAAATGTTCTCTTCCTTCAGGAGCACATTAGCCTTCGGGACCCAGTTTCTCCAGTGGTAGGTCATCATCTCATGCTACTCTTAGAGCAGATGTTTATTTTTGCTATAGCTGGATTTCTGTTATGGTGCAATCACTACAGCAACCCCACCTTAGCTGGAACCTAAGGTTTTTGTTTTTCTTCTTTTTTCTTTACACAGAATTTTATTCATCTTTTGAGTCTGTCTGCAAGTTTGAGACTCTTATTTGTTTTATTTACCAACAGAGTTATGTCATCAGAGTTCTCTTTTTTTTCCTTGAAAATATTACTCCTCTTTTTGGTTAAAACCTTTCTCTCCTGGTCATCTCTGTGCTTCTAGTATGATACTGATAAGTAGATATCGTTTCATGGTGAACAACTTGCATGAGCAGAAACCATGGGGCATGTGGTGAAATGTCAAAGTTCTAGAAGATACCTCCCCATCTAGCCCTTTAGGTTATTCCTAGCCATTTTTAGCAAATATCCCTGAAATTTTCTTGCTGCTTTTAAGTAAGGCATTGCTGAGAAAGATGATACAGACTTTTGGACTCTTTTGTTTTCTTTTTTTTTGATTGAGGTACAATTGACATGCAATATTATATCAGTTTCAAGTATACAACATAATGATTTGATAGTTGTATATATCACAGAATCATCACCACAATAAGTCTGCTTAACATCTGTCACCATACATCATACAAAATTTTTTTCTTGTGATGAGATCTTTTAAGATCTGCTCTCTTAGCAACTTTTGAACGTGCAATACAATATTATTGACTATAGTCATGATGCTATACATTACATCTCCAGGACATATTCATATTATAACTGCAAGTTTGTACATTTTGATCTCCATTTACCCATTTCATGCAACCCCCCCCCCCCCATCACCCACCTCTGGCAACCATTAATCTGTTCTCTGGGGTTTTTTGAGGGGAGGCAGGTGTTTGTTTTTCTTTTTAAATTCCACAAAAAGTGAGATGATACAGTATTTGTCTTTCTCTGTCTGACTTAATTTACTTAGCATATGCCCTCAAGGTCTATCCACGTTGTCACAAAAGGCAAGATTTCATTTTTTTGTGGCAAAATAATATTCCATTGTATATATAACCAGATTTTCTTAATCCATTCATCTATTAATGGACACTTAGGTTGTTGGTATAAATTGGCTATTGTAAATAATGCTGCAAAGAATATGGGGATGAATATATCTTTTCAAGTTAGTTTTGCATTTTCTTCAGATAAATACTCAGAAGTTCAATTGATGGATCATATGGCAGTTCTATTTTTAATTTTTTTGAGGAACCTCCATACTATTTTCCATAGTGGCTGCACGAATTTATGTTCCCACTAATAGAGCACACAAGTTCCCTTTTCTCCACATCCTTGCCAACACTTGTTATATAAAACCTTTAATAATAACCATTCTAACAGATGTGAGATGATATCTCATTGTGGTTTTGATTTGAATTTTCCTGATGATTAGTGATGTTGAACATCTTTTCATGTATCTGTTGGCCATCTGTATGTATTCTTTGGGAAAATGTCTACTCAGATCTTTGCCCAGTTATAATAGGATTATTTTTTGCTATGAAGTTTTATGACAACTTTATATTTTGGATATTAACTCCTTACCAGATGCAGTACTCTCCCCTAATCTGCAGTTCTTCAGTCCACAGTTTCAGTTACCCACCGTCAAGCATGGCCCAAAAATATTGAATGGAAAATTACAGAAATTAACAATTTATAAGTTTTAAATTGCACAGAGTCCTGAGTAGGGTAACGAAATCTCATGCCATCCTGCTACATCCCACCTGGGACTGAATCTTACTATTGTCCAATGTATCTACAAAGTATATGCTGTCCACCCACAAGTCACTAAATATCCATTATTTTTTTTTTTTGAGGAAGATTAACCCTGAGCTAACTGCTGCCAATCCACCTCTTTTTGCTGAGGAAGACTGGCCCTGAGCTAACAGCCATGCCCATCTTCCTCTACTTTATATGTGGGATGCCTACCACAACATGCCTTGCCAAGCAGTACCATGTCCTCACCAGGGATCCGAACCAGCAAACCCCGGGCCGCCAAAGCAGAACGGGTGAACTTAACCACCGCACCACTGGGCCGGTCCTAAATATCCATCTCGATGATCAGTTAAACTGCTAATGGTATCAGGTTCAGAATAAGGTTCAGAATAAGGTTCAGTACTGTCTGTGGTTTCACGCATCCACTTGGAGCTTTGGAATGTATCTCCTGCAGATAGAGGGGGTCAACAGTATATGATTTGCAAATATTTTCTCCTATGTCTCCAAGCTTTTTAGTTTTATGTAGTCCTACTTGTTTATTTTTGCTTTTGTTGGCTTTGCTTTTGGTGTTTGTTCCAAAAAAATCATCACCAAGACTGATGTCAAGAGGCTTGCTGTACATGTTTTCTCCCAGTAGTTTTGTAATTTCAGGTCTTACATTCAAGTCTTTAATCCATTTTGAGTTAATTTTTGTGTACGGTGTAAGATAGTGGTCCAGTTTCATTCTTTTGTGCATGGCTGTCAGTTTTCTCAACACCATTTATTGAAGAGACTGTCCTTCCCCCATTGCATATTCTTGAGTCCTTTGTCATAAATTAATTGACCATATATGTGTGGGTTTATTTCTGGACTCTCTATTCTGTGCCATTGATCTATGTGTATGTTTTCATACCAATACCATATTGTTTCGATTATTATAGTTTTGTAATATAGTTGAAAACAGGAAGTGTGATGACTCCAGCTTTGTTCTTCTTTCTCAAGATTGCTTTGGCTATTCAGGGTCTTGTGTGGTTCCATACAAATTTTAGGATTGCTTGTTCTATTTGTATGAAAAATGCCATTGGACTTTTGCTAGGGTTGCACTGAATCTGTAGATTGCTTTGGGTAGTACAGACATTTTAAAATATGAATTCTTCTAATCCATGAACACGTGATATCTTTCCATTTATTTGTGTCTTCAATTTCTTTAATTAATGTCTTAAAATTTTCAGTGTATAGGTCTTCATACTGAGGTCTTTATACTGAGGTATTTTATTCTTTTTGCTAAAATCATAAATGGGATTTCTTTCTTAATTGCTCTTTCTAGTAGTTCATTACTAGTATACAGAAATGCAACAGACTTTTGTATATTTATTTTGTATCCTGCAAATTTATTGAATTTGTTTATTAGCTCTAACAGTTTTTCAGTGGAGTCTTCAGAGTTTTCTACATATAATATCATCTCATCTGCAAACAGTGACAGTTTTTACTTTTTCCTTTCTGATGTGAATGCCTTTTACTACTTTTTCTTGCCTAATTGCTCTGGATAGGATTTCCAATACTACACTGAATAGGAGTGCTGAGAGTGGGCATCCTTGTCTTGTTCTTCACCTTAGAGGAAAATTGTTCAGCTTTTCACCACTGACTATAAGGTTAGCTGTGGCCTTGTCTTATATGGGCTTTGTTATGGTGAGATACATTCCCTCTCTACCCAGTTGTTGAGATTTTTTTATCATAAATGGCGCTGAATTTTGTCAAATGCTTCTCTGCATCCATTGAGATGATCATATGATTTTTATCCTTCATTTTGTTACTGTGGCATATTACATTGATTTATTTTTGGGTGTTGAACCACACTTAGATCCCTGAAATAAATCACACTTGGTCACTGTATATGATCCTTTTAATGTATTGTTGAAGATTTTTGCATCTATGTTCATCAGGGATATTGGCCTGTAATTTTCTCTTCTTGCAGTACCCTTATCTGGTTTTCATATTAGGGTAATGCTGACCTTGTAAAATGAGTTTAGAAGTGTTCTCTTCTACTTTCAGGAAGAGTTTTAAAAAGATTTTTATTAATTCTTCTTGAAATGTTTAGTAGAATTCACTAGTGAAGCCATGTGGTCCTGAACTTTTCTTTCTTGGGAGGCTTTTGATTATTGATTCAATCTCCTTACTAGTAATTCATCATTTAGATTTTCCAATTCTTCATGATTCAGTCTTGGTAGGCTGCATGTTTCCAGGAATGTATCCATTTCTTCTAGGTTCTCAAATTCGTTTGTAAATAAATGTTCATAGAAATAGCTTATGATCCTTTGTATTTCTGTGGTATCAGTTGTAATGTCTCCTCATTTAATTCTAATTTTATTTGAGTCCTCTCTTTTCTTGGTGAGTCTAACTAAAGTTTTGTCAATTCTGTTTATCTCTTCAAGAAACTGACTCTCAGTTTCTATAATGTTTCCTATTGTCTTTTTTGTCTCTATTTCATTTCTTTCCACTCTGATATTTGTTATGTCCTTCCTTCTACAAACTTTGGGTTTCATTTGTTCTTCTCTTTCTAGTTCCTTGAGGTGTATGGTTAGGTTATTTGCTTCAGTTTTTTCTTGTTTCTTGATGTATTTATTGCTATAAATTTCCCTCTTAGAACTGCATTTGCTGCTTCCCAAAGTTTTGGTATGTTGTATTTCCATTTTCATTTCTCTCAAGGAATTTTTTTCTCTTTTGATTTCTTCTTTGACCTGTTGGTTGCTCAGTAGCCTGTTGTGTGATCTCCACATATTTGTGAATTTTCCAATTTTATTCTTGTAATTGATTTTTAGTTTCATACTGTTATGGTTGGAAAAGAAGCTGATATGATTGCAATCTTCTTAAATTTATTAAAACTTGCTTTTTGGGCAAACCTATGATCTATCCTGGAGAATATTCCACATGCACTTGAGAAAAATGTGCATTCTGTTGCTCTTGGAAGGAATATACTGTACATATCTGTCAAATCCATCTGGTCCAACTTGCCATTTAAGGCCAATATATCCTTATTGATTTTCTGTCTAGATAATCTATTGATGGAAGTGGCATATGAAGATTTCCTACCATGGTTATATTGCAATCTATTTCTCTCTTTAGGTCTGTTAGTATTTTCTTTATATATTAGGTGCTTCTATGTTGGGAGCACAAATATTTACAGATGTTATATCCTTTTGTTGGATTGACCCCTTTATCATTATGTAATGCCCTCCTTTGTCTCTGATTGCTGTCTTTGTTTAAAGTCTATTTTCTCTGATATAGGTAGAGTTACCCCAGCTTTCTGTTGGTTTCCATTTTCATGGAATATCTTTTTCCATCCCTTCATTTTCAGTCTGTGTTTGTCCTTACATCTGAAGTGAGCCTCTTGGAGGCAGCATATAAACAGGTCTTGCTTTTTAATTCAGCCACTATGTGTTTTTTGATTGGAGAATTTAGCTCATTTACATTTAAGGAAATTACTGATAGGTATGTACTTATTGCCATTGTGTTAACTGTTTTCTGGCTATTTTATATTTCCTCTATGTTCCTTTCTTCTTCTCTTGGTCTCTTCCTTTGTGGTTCGGTGACTTTATTCAGTTCTTTGATTTCTTTCTTTTTATCCTTTGTGTGTCTACTATAGGTTTTGCTTTATGGTTACCATGAGGCTTACATATAACAACTTATATTTATAACAGTCTATTTTAAGTAGATAATGTGGAACCTTAGTTTTCCTTACTTTTGTGTGTGCCTGTGTGTGTGTGTGCATGGGAACATTTGTATGCACACACTTACATTCGATATTTAACAAGGTTCTTCTTCTACTGTTGGTTTGTAGCTATCTCTAGTGAGACTGAACTCTTATTAATAATTTATAATTGACTACTATTATTGACTACTTATTTGTGTCCGTCTCAGCATATCAATAGTAATGCTATCAGCTAGAAATGCCTGGGTGCATTCACCTGGAACCTGATGAGATTCTCAAAGACATTCCCCCTTTCCAAACCAATGTTAAGACTGGACTGACCATTTTAGTTCTTTTTCTGGTTAGAAGACACCCTTCAACAACAACCATTAGGAAACTCACTTACAGGCCCTGGAGTGGGCAAGCACAGGTGGGTCCACACAGTGAGGTCACAGTAGAGAGAGAAAGAGCTTGGGCCTGGGGATGGTTTTTACTGATTTGAGAGTGAAGGTCTAGGGATTTGTGGGCTCACTCTTTACTGGTAAATTTAAAATGGAAGAGCGGGAACTTAAAGCATAGGAAGAGAGAAAAAGCAGTCCAAATATTGAAATCAACTAAGATCTCTAAAACAAAGGCGCCTCACTGTGGGGAGGCAACCTGGAGATTTATCTAGTGTAGGGCTGGCAATGTGTTTATTTCAAATAGCCCTCTTTGAGGTGGATGGCTTTTTGAAATAGATGCCTTGGCAATCAAAGCTTAAGTCAGGTACTTGCATTACAAAAAGAAAATCCAACTGTCAGGGCTTACATGACAACTACATAGCATTCAATGAGCAAAATATTTTGGGGGGTTATTTCTTCAACTTGCTCATTTTCTCAGCATTTATCCTCTAAGGAAAAATGTTTTCATCTTTTAAGTGGTAGCAACATGTTTTCAGTTGAAAATTTATTTCCTGGGAAGTGCAATCATCCAGTTTATTCACTGAAAACTTTTGGTGTTTGACAGCACAATAGTGAATTTTATTGACACTAAATTTCTGTCAGAATTAGGATTAGAAAGCAAGTGTCTAACTTTCAGTGGGTGGATGGTGCTGTGCCAGATGCTTGAACTTAAGTATTAAACTACAGAACTTAACAGAAGTGGGTTGAGAGACCTTTTTGATCTTCTAAAAAATAATATATTGAAGAAGAGTGACATCAGCATCATCGTGGAGTGAGTCATTCCCACTGTCTTTTCCCTCTAAGATAGAAGCAATCAGACATACAATGACCAAAAAAGGACTCCCTGCACAGAACATCTGAATGCCTGAGTAATCCATGGATCTGTACTTCTGAAGGTGGTTGGACTAGACCTCCAGGAGTCAGTGGAACAAGTGGTGCAGCACCACCCCACTCATCCAGCAGTGGTGATCCAAAACTGAGACACTCACACCAGCATGTATACAGTGAACACAGGCTGCAAAGGCAAACATGGCACTTGTGGCTAGGTCCCTGCCCCCTCCCCAGTGCCGGCAGGTGGCACAAACATCCTGAGGCTTCAGGACACAAAAAGTGCTGGCAGTCCAGCCCTCTTCTCATCTCCTGGCAGTGGTGCCAGTCTCTCCAGCACTGGGGTTGGCAATCAAAACATGTATTTCCCCAACAGAAGCAGGGTGCCCTGACCAAAGGACTCAAAAAGCACACTGGTGCACACCAGTGACCAGAGACTGTAGGAGTAGCAGCAACACTTGTGGCTTAGTCTCTACCTCTTCCCCAGCAGTGGCAAGTGGCACCTGCTACCTGAGGCTTCAGTAACCAATATGGAACCTGAGACCCAGCCTCAAGTGGCGGCATCCCTGACACCACCTCTACCAGCAGCATGGGCTGCATACATGAACCCAGGCCACTGAACTAACACTGACACTCATGAACCCAGTGAACCTGGCAGTTGTGCTGCCATAACCCCCACATAACCCTGCAGGAGCAACACAGATAGTGCACAGGGCAGCAGCACCTCAGACCAGGGAGAGCAGACAGTGAGCTTGTGGGGGAACATGAGACCCAGGTAACCCCAGAAGGAGCAGATGTTCTTGCAGCCTGGTGACTCCAGTGGCAAAACCTGAGTCTGAACAGACACTGAAAGCAACAAGGGACCAGTAACCTTAAAGGCACAAGTAGCACAAAGAGGGCACTGATGATGCCTCTAGCAGAGGTAGAGGTGGGTGGAAGGTGCAGGATCTCAAATACAACCAGAAGTAGCTTATAACAAAAGTAACCAAAGCCATACCCAAATAAGTAAGGTGGTTACCATGACAAATGCACCAGCAAGGATCAGTTCATCAGTACCATGAAGAACTATATTTACACAGCAGGATAAAGGGAGAATGACAACTCTCCAGAAACCAAACCTCGCATGGCAGAAGATTACAATCTAACTGACAGAGAATTGAAAATAGCTGTCATGAAGAAACTCAGTGAGTTACAAGAAAACTCAGAAAGACAGTTCAGTGAGCACAGGAATAAAATTAACAAACTGGAGGAGTACTTCACCAAAGAGATTGAAATCCAAAAAACAAACAAACAGAAATACTGGAGATGAAGAACACAACTAATGAGAGTGAAAAATAAAGTAAAAAGCATTAAAAATAGAGCAGACCATATGAAAGAGAGAATTAGTGAGTTCAAAGACAGAAATCTAGAAATGATTCAGGCAGAGGAGGAGAAAGAACTAAGATTTCATAAAAACAAAGAAATTCTATGAGAAATACTGACTCAATTAGGAAAAGTTACATAAGGATAATAGGTATTTGTGAAGGAGAAGAGAGGGAGAAGGGAGCAGAGAACTTCTTCAAAGGAAATATAGCTGAGAACTTCCCAATCCTAGGGAAAACTGGACATGCAGCACATGAAGCTAATGCAACTCCTAATAACCTCAATGCAAAAAGACATTCTCCAAGGCATATAATATTAAAACTATCAAAGTCAATGATAAAGAAAGAATATTAAGGACAGCCAGAGAGAAGAAAATAACTACAAAGGAACCTCCATCAGGCTTTCAGTGGATTTCTCAGTAGAAAACTTACATGCTAGGAGAGAGTGCAATGATACACTCAAAACACAGAAAGACAAAAACTACTAGCAAAGAATACTATGTCCAGAAACATTATCCTTCAGATCGGACAGAGCATTAAAAGCTTCCCCAGACAAACAAAAGCTGAGGGAATTCATCACCATGACTGGCCTCACAAGAAATGTTGAAAGAAGCTCTTCTACCTGAAACAAAAAGGCAAAGCTATACAAAGCTGTGAGCAAGGAGTTAGATAGACAGAAAAAAAATCAGAAAATTGCAATTCTCTACCTGAACAGGCTAGTAAACTCTTAATTATAACATAAGGGATAAAGGGAAAGAAAGTATCAAAAATAATGATAACCACACTAATTTGTTCACAAGACAAAAAAGAATAATCTGTGATTAAAAAAACATAGAATGGGAAGAGGAAAGGGATGGAAGCTGCTTAGGTTAATGGAGATAAGAGGTTTCAGAAAAAGGACTATCTCCGGAGTGATGTCAGCATTATGGCAGAGTGAACTATTCCCTTGGTCTCTCCTCCATAGAATACAACCTAAAAGACATTAATTAGCCAACAGAGTATACCTACACAGCACAATAGGACGTCTGAGAGACCCACATAGCCATATGTCTTAAGGTGGGGGTAGTTGAATACAACAATATGTTTAAAAGATCATACAACATGATCAAGTGGGTTTCATTCCAGGCATGCAGGGATGGTTCAACACCTGCAAATCTATCAACGTGATACACCACATTAACAAAATGAAGAGTAAAAATCACATGATCATCTCAATAGCTGCAGAGAAAGCATTCGACAAGATACAGCATCCACTTATGATAAAACCTCTAAATAAAATGCGTATAGAAGGAAAATACCTCAACATAATAAAGGCCATACATGACAAACCCACAGTGATTCTCAGTGGAGAAAAACTGAAAGCTATCCCTCAAAGAACAGGAACCAGACAAGGATGCCCACTGTCACCACTCTTACTTAACATAGTATTGGAAGTCCTAGCCAGAGCAATCAGGCAAGAAAAAGAAATAAAAGAGATCCACATTGAAAAAGAAGTGAAACTGTCACTCTTTGCAGACAACATCATTTTATATATAGAAAACCCTAAGGAATCCACTAAAAAAACTGTTTAAAATAATAAATGAATACAGTCGAGTCGCAGGATACAAAATCAACATACAAAAATCAGTTGTGTTTCTATACCCTAGCAACGAAGTAGCAGAAAGGGAAATTAAGAATACAATTCCATTACAATTGCAACAAAAAGAATAAAATAACTAGAAATAAATTTAACCAAAGAGGTTAAAGATCTGTACATCAAACACTATAAAACATTGTTGAAAGAAATTGAAGAAGACACAAAGAAATGGAAAGATATTCCGTGCTCTTGGGTTGGAAGAATTAGAATAGTTAAAATGTCCATACTTCCTAAAGAAATCCATAGATTCAATGAAATCCCCATCAAAGTTCCAACAACAGTTTTCACAGAAATAGAATAAAGAATCCTAAAATTTATATGGAACAACAAAAGACCCTGAATAGCCAAAGGATTCCTGAGAAAAAAGAACAAAGCTGGAGGTATCACACTCTCTGATTTCAAAATATACTACAAAGCCATAGTAACCAAAACAGCTTAATACTGGCACAAAACCAGACACACAGATCAATGGAATAGAAGTGAAAGCCCATAAATAAACCCACACATTTATGGACAGCTAATTTACCACAAAGGAGCCAGGAACATACAATGGACAAAGGAAAGTTTCTTCAATAAATGGTGTTGGGAAAACTGGACAGCTACATGCAAAAGAATGAAAGTAGACCATTATGTTACACCATACACAAAAATTAACTGAAAATAGATTAAAGACTTGAATGTAAGACCTGAAACCATGAAAATTCTAGAAGAAATCATAGGCAGTAGGCTCTTCAATATCAGTCTTAACAGCACATTTTCAAATACCATGTCTGACCAGACAAGGGAAACAACAGAAAAAATAAACAAATTGGCCTACATCAAACTGAAAAGCTTCTGCACAGCAAAAGAAACCATCAACAAAACAAAAAGACAGCCTAACAATTGGGAGAAGATATTTGCAAGCCACATATCTGATAAGGAGTTAATATCCAAAATACATAAAAAACTCACACATCTCAACAACAAAAAAACCCACAACCCAATTCAAAAATGGGCAAAAGATCTGAACAGACATTTCTCCAAAGAAGATATACAGATGGCCATCAGGTACATGGAAAGATGTTCAACATCACTAACTATCAGGAAAATGCAAATCAAAACTACAATGAGATATCAGCTCACTCCCGTCAGAATAAATATAATTAACAAGACAGGAAACAGCTAATGTTGAAGAGAGTGTGGAGAGAAGCGAACTCTCATACACTGCTGGTGGGAGTACAAACTGGTGCAGCCACTATGGAAAACAGTATAAAGATTCCTCAAAAAATTAAGACTAGAACTGCCATATGATCCAGCTATTCCACTGCTGGGCATTTATACAAAGAACATGAAAACACGAAAGCGTAAAGATACATGCACCCCTATGTTCATTGCAGCATTATTCACAATAGCTAAGACTTGGAAGCAACCTAGGTGCCCATCAAGAGACGAATGGATAAAGAAGATGGGGTATATATACACAATGGAATACTACTCAGCCATAAGAAATGATGAAATCCAGCCATTTGTGACAACTTGGATGGCCCTTGAGGGTATTGTGCTAAGTGACATAAGTCAGAGGGAGAATGTCACATACTGTATCATCTTAATCATAAGTAGAAGATAAAACGATGACAAACAAACACATAGAAACAGAGATTGGATTGTTGGTTACCAGAGGGGAAGTGGGGAGGAAGGAGGGCAAAAAGAGTGATTAGGCACATATGTGTGTCGCAATGGATGGTAATTAGTCTTTGGGTTGTGAACATGATGTAATCTACACAGAAATCAAAATACATTACGATGTATACCTGAAATTTGTATGTTATAAGCCAATGCTACCATAATAAATAATAATAATAAAAGAACAACAATATAAAAATATGCAAAACTCGAATGAGGCAAAGGACTTCTCCAAAAAGGATATACAAATGGCCAATAAACACATGAAAGACCCTCAAGATCACTAATTATTAGGGAAATGGAATTCAAAACTATAATGAGATACCATTTCACACCCATTAGAATTGCTATTATCAAAGAAACAAAAACAAAAACAGAAAGTAAGAAGTAGCAAGGATGTGGAGAAATTGGAGCACTTGTGCATTGCTTGTAGAAATGTTAACGGTGCAGTCGCTATGTAAAATGGTATGGCACTTCCTCAAAAAAATTAAGTATAGAATTATAATCCACATAATCCAGCAATTCCACTTCTGGGTGTAGACCCAAAAGAACTCAATGCAGGAAATCAAACAGATATTTGAACACCCAAGTTCATAGCAGCATTATTCACAGTAGCCAAAAGGTGGAAGCAATACAAGTATCCTTCAACAGAACAATGGATAAACAGAATGCTGTGAACACCAACAACGGAATCTTATTCAGCCTTAAAAAAGCAGGAAATTCTGACAGAGACTACAATATCAATGAACCTTGGAGACATTATGCTAGGGGAAATAACCCAACTACAAAAGGCCAAAACTTGTGTGATTCCACTTCTATAAGGTACTTAGAGTAGTTAAATTCACAGAGATGGAAAGTAGAATGGTGGTTTCCAGGGTCAGAGGAAGAGTGGAACGGGAAATTATTGTTTAATGGGTACAGAGTTTCAGTGTGGGGCAATGGAAAATTTCTGGGAGTGGACAGTGACGATGGTTGCACAACAATGTAAATGTACTTAATGCCACAGAACTGAACATTTAAAAATAGTTAAAATGGTCATTTTTATGTTGTGTATATTTTACCACAATAAAAACCTATTTTAAAACCATCAAAAAAAGATAATAGAGAAAAATCAAAATCAAAATACTTGAATAACCCAAAAGAAAACAAGAAGAAATAAAGGAATAAAGAACAGAAAGGACAAACAGGAAACATATAGTCTATCAGTAATTAAGGACTGGAAGCAAAGGTTTACAGATACCAAATCTGTGAAGAAAACACAGAGTATAAACAGTGTGCATTGTGAACATTCTCTATATTTCACAGTGAAAAAGATTTTCCTGGAGAAAAAAAAAAAAGAAATTCTCTTGAAATCCACACAGGCCTCTCCCCATTGCCTTTAAGATATTATTCTTGCCTTCGCTCTGGGAGCCAATTTAACCTAAAAGGTTTGAAAACCATGGATAAGGAAAGGAGGTTACACCAAGGAGTCTTGAGGGAATTATAAACCAGCCCAAGGGGAGACTGAAGACTTCACAATAATCTCAGATGAAACTTAAATTGCACCCTTGGAAGTCTCAACATACTCCCTTCCCCTTCATTCACTTGTACCCCTTTTTTGAAGTCTCCTCATGAGGTTCATACCTCACTGCTTTCAGCTGCTCTACAGCAAAAATAACCAAGATATAAAATTCACCTGTTGGATTTCCTCTGCTGACCAAGGCAAGTGAAAGATCTGGGTGCCTGAGGGTGACTGAGGTCTCTTATATTGCCCTTGATGAGAATATCAATATGTCAACTGAGGCTCACACCTCAAGGACTGATTATAAGGCTGTGCTTCTTTTCACTGGTTATCCTACTGCCCAACAGATGTACCTTATTGCTCTGTTTCTTTTGGGCACTTCAGGAAGGCAGGAAAGAGAGTTTCAGCAGCTAACTTTATAAATGCCAGAATTCTCAGGGTCAGGCCCCTGGGTTTTGATTCCATATAAAGGAAAGAGAAGCATCAATGAGAAGATACGGATTCAGTGTTTATTGACAGCTTTGTCCACTTACCCTAACAGGAAGGGTAAGTAAATTTTCTCCCTGTCTAGGCTCACTGCATTTTTTCTAAGACATCTACAAATGGATGCTAGCTCCAGTGGCATCCCATTTTAATATTTATATATTTTTGAAACTTCTCTGGCTTTTATGTTTCTCAATATGTGATTTCATCCACAGTATCTCCAGTACCATAATAATAAGTTACGTTATATGAACTATTGTCTCCAGTGCCCAGCTACTCAGATCTCCTTCAGATTAATGATCCCTGAAACTTTCTTGCCTAATGATTCACAAAGGAATGCCTCATTATCCAGAAATTTGATAAATTACATAATTTGTTATTAGAAGACTGCTTAGCATTGCGCTCCATAACTCATTTTCCACAATGCCCCCAATTAATATAACTTATTCCCACTTACTCTTATGTGCATCAGAGGTAATGTAATACCCTTCCTTTAATCATTTACTTTCTGTATCTTGAATTAACACTACTATATTTTAATGTTTTCTTCCTTTATATCAGACAAAGCTGTGTATTTTTAAGTGCCAGAATGTATAAGAAAGTCAGCAAAATAAATCTGAGCAACCAAAGAGAGCTTCCCATAGCTTTTTTGTATGATACTTTGGAACTGAGTGAATTTTTAATCTAGTCTTTTACATTCACTTAAATTTATTGTCTTTCATTTAGGTTTGTAAACAATTACACTGAAAAAATTTATCCTAGTTACTTGGTAATCATATTTGTCGGTATGATCATTACTAAGAACAACCGCTATAAATTTTTCAGGTACTAGTATATTCCAGGAACTATACTAGGCATATGTATTCAACAGTAATTTCACAAGAGCTCTGAAAAATAGGTCTTAACTTAACAGTATGTCATGTGGTATTTGAATCCAAATCAATGTGACGTTATCATTTATTTTCCTTTGAATACAGTGATATAACAGGACTACTAAGTTATGTATTATTGGATTGAGTCAATCATTTGTGAACCTGATCCAGCTGTGGTATGTCAACACATAATTTGCCAGAGTGGGTGATCTCTTCCTTCCTCACCAAAGCACATGCTTTCCTCCTAAAACTACATTCCCAGCCCTTCCTAAAGAGGCCCATTTTTCTTTCCAGGTTATATGTGTAGCTGCTGCACTCCACTAATGGACCATCCAAATAAAGAAAGCATTTATATTAATCTCCTACATGCCCAGGAGAGATTTGAAAAACATTTGGGAGAGAAAATCAACAGGATTTGGCGATTGATTACATATGGGAAGTGACAGAATTAGGAAGTGTCTTGAATGACTCTCGAGTTTCTGGCTTTAGCAAACGCTAAATGGATTGGTAAACGGAGAGTGGAGCCACTCACCAAGAAGCAAGTACAAAAGGGAAGAGAGATCTTATGAAAGAAAAGATGGTATCAGAGTACTGAGCACAATGGTGATTATAGGTTTGAAAATGTAAAGGAAGGTAAATGACTAGAGAGGCTTATATTTAGAATAGACACTAAAGCATGACAGGGATATGAGGCAAGGAGAGATTGTGGGCCACGGGTTTAAATGGGACCTTGCTACAAGCTTGGTCAGAGTCACATAACACTCTGCCAAGTGATGTTCTGATTGAGCGCTCAGTGATGGTGATGTTCATAAACTCAGCAGATTAGCTTTTTGGTGACAGCATTGGCATGTTGAAAGTCATTCCAACATTAATTCATTCAACTAGTGCCTAACATGCACCAGAAACTCAGTCAACTGAGAATAGAAAGGTAAATTTAACATCATTCAAGAGCTATGTAGTTTTCAGTCCACAGGAAAACACGTGATTTAGTCAGTATGGCACATGCTCTAGTAGATACATATATAAAATGCTATGGAAATATTAAGCAGGAGTTTATCTTATATGTAATAGGGTTTGCCTTGATGACTTTAGTAAACAATAGATATCAAAAAGATATCTAAAATCTTCACCATCAAAAGCTAGGACATAATACATTGCTTCATCTAATAATTTTTTAAATCATTATAAGCTTACTTTGGGGTCAAGTATATTAAGATATATGCTTTAAAATATTAATACAGTGCTTATTATAATACAAAACATTGATAACAGCCTAAATCTATCACTAGGAAGTTGATTAAATTTGTGGAAGGCAATGCAGTCATTGAATTGATAGTATAGAGCTATATTTTTGACATGGAAAAAAGACTAAAATATGTCAAGTTAAAAATCAGGTTATAAAACAATGTATGTTGAAAACTCTTATTTTAACTTTTAAAGAAGAGAGGAATGCAATTCCCCAGAGTTAAAATTTGTTTATTCTGCGAAGTGAGACTTTTTGTCTGTTTCTATATTTTTCATGTTCTTCATTATAAAAACCAAAAAACGTATTTTTATTTTGGAAGTAAATTTTATTTTTAAAAGGCAAATGTATATATGGAATTTGCAACATTTAAAAACTGTAATAAGACACAAACACTTTAGATTATTTGAAATGTTGTACTTAATAACCTAATGTTAAAATATATCCTTACATTTGGAGAAGGCTTACTGAATATTTTTATATATGGTTTATGTATAACCAAAATGAAAGAAAAGAAAACACTTGTGTCCAGCAAGAATTGCACTTTTGCAAAATTTAGAGCTATGTAATGTCTTCTTTTTTGTTTTTCTATCCGATTTTTGATAATTGAGCTTACTAAGATTCTGTGTTTCCTGCTGGCTGGCAGGTGAGATTGAAGTCAGAAATGTTGCAACCCGTCATCTGAGATATGTGGACAACATAAAAGTGAATCCTTTTAAGTAGCTGAACCGTATATTTTTTAAACAAATTGTTTGTTTTAGAGAGAGATTTATGATATAAGGATTTAAAACTCCTCATTTGGTTAGCATGGTAGAGATTCAATTGACAAATTAGGGGAGTTTAAAATAACAGCATAAAGTCAATTCAAGGAATATTCGGAGCTAATTATTAACTCTCTATTCCCTAGAAAAATATTACTATGATCTCTCCTCTTGGTTTCTATGCTAAGATTTATAATTCACTGATACATTATGAGAGAAAATTATTCTGATGTCAACAGCTCAGAGTGAAGAATGAACACATACAGCTCTACAGTATCTGAGAAGTATGCCAAGTACTTTCTACTTGGGGAGAGATTTTTAAAAAATAGTTATTCCACTCCTAATTCTCAGCTAAAAAATTTACTCAGACAAAAATCTGTTCTATTAGAAATAATTCCACTATGGGTGAGAAAAAGAAATACAAACTGATAACCACTTTGCTGCCTTTCATAGAGGGTAGTGCTTCTGAGGTTCCAAAATTTCAAAGGAAAGAGAATTTTTTTAAACTAATTGATTGACAAAGAAAATCAAAATAATGTACAGATTCCATTGTTATGAATCCAAGTTTTGTAATTTGGGATCACCAGGATTGTTGATTGGTGGCTCTTAAATAAGACCTAGGAGTTAATGGATGGGTTATTACAAACAAATTGCAAAATTGCCATGATATGTACATTGCATAGGTTTCCTACAAGTTTTTCAGGAAACAAAATAGTTCATATAATTATGTTTTCTGTCTTCTCTGCAGCCCTAGGATTCATGAACAATTCAGCGACAAGAACTGTGACTGAGTTTGTCCTCCTAGGCTTCCCTGGTTGTCAGCAGTTGCAGAGTTTCCTCTTTTCACTGTTCTTTGGGATCTATATGTTTACCATGATGGGAAACGGGGCCATTGTCTGTGCTGTGAGGTTGGACCAACAGCTCCATACCCCAATGTATCTTCTCCTAGGGAACTTTGCTTTCCTTGAAATCTGGTACATTACCTCCACTGTGCCCAGTATGCTAGTCAACTTCCTCTCAGTGACAAAATCCATCTCTTTTGTTGGCTGCTTCCTCCAGTTATATTTTTTTACTTCCCTTGGCACAACTGAAGCATATTTCCTCTGCATCATGGCATATGATCGGTACCTCGCTATCTGCCACCCATTGCACTATACAACGGTCATGACCCAACGACTCTGCTATATCTTGATGTCTCTTTGCTGGGTGTTTGGGTTCCTTAGTTACTCTGTCTCCACTGTGCAGATTTCTCAATTACCTTTCTGTGGGCCCAACACCATTGATCATTTTGTGTGTGACATGGACCCACTGATTGCTCTATCCTGTACCCCAGCTCCTGTCACTGAGATCATCTTCTATGTCCTGAGCTCCCTCATTATCATCCTCACTTTTCTGTACATCCTTAGCTCCTATTCCCTTTTACTGATAGCTGTGTTAAAAATCCCTTCAGCAGCTGGTCGACAGAAGGCTTTTTCCACCTGTGGATCACATCTGACAGTGGTGTGCTTATTCTTTGGGGCCCTTATGGCAATGTATGTGAGCCCCACAACTGATAACCCAGCTGAAATGCAGAAGATCGTGACTTTGTTTTATTCCGTGGTAACTCCCTTCTTAAATCCTCTGATTTACAGCTTACGAAACAAGGAAATGAAGGCTGCACTGAAGAAAGTTCTGAAGATAAAATGAGCATAAATGAATTTACATGACACTAAGCAAATCGTTGTCCAGACATAAAAGATTAATCAATAAAAACTTGATTCAGTGCTGTAATTCTCCAATGTGGACTGTAAAGAAGATATTTTTCAGTGGGGTCGCTCAATGTTTTATTCCTCAACTAACCCAGGCAGAGTTAAACTATAGTTGAGTCATATTATATTCCAAAGGTACTAACAATATTTTCAACATGAATAACTCCAGTAGACAGGGATATGAGAGCATTATATCTGTGCTATTTCACATGGTTTTCATTCTGATTTTGGGGGGATGGGGTAGAAGGTAGAACAAGAACAGTAATCCCAGGTGAATCATCATTGGTGTACTCAATGCATTTCTTAAGACAGTCCAATATTCTTAAAAGTGATTAAAGAATCTAATTGAAATGCCTAATGGATACATACCTAAATGTTTTAGTAACAACAACCTTCCTATCCCCTTGGGTCTTCATGATTGAGTATCTTCCAGATTAGGGACAGACAAAATTTCTTGCTTATGTAAGTGATATGTGTTTTAACATCAGATAAAATAGTATTAACTCCTTCCACAAAGATTCATTGAGCATTTACTATGTTCTAGGCGCTCTTCTAGGTACTAGAGATACACTGTAACCAAAATGATCAAAAACCACTGTCCATGTGCAGTTTACTTTCTAGTGGGGGATAGACAATAGAAAAATAAGTAAAATATACAGCACATCAGAGAATGATAAGCACTATGGAGAAAGGGGGGAAAGGACAGGAAATGTAGGAAAAAGCAGAAATTTTAAATAGGATGATGAGGGAAGGACACACTGAAAAGGCATCTTTTGAGGAAAAGCTTGAAGGAGATGAGGGAACGAGCCATGTAGATGGCTCAGGGAAGAGCATTCCAGATGGAAGGAAGAAAGTTTTCTATAAGATCTGAAGGCAGGATTGTGTTCAAAGAATTAAGAGAGATTAAGGGGAAGAGTATTGTAAATGAATTCAAAGAGAATGAACAGAGGACCAAATTGTGCAGGATCTTGTAAGCCATAGAAAGCACATTTAACTCTGCATGAGATGGGAAAACTTTAGAAAGTTTTGAGCAGTGGAGTAACATGGTCCCATTTGTATTATAAAAGGGCCACATGATTCTTTTGTCGACAATAGACTAGAGAGAGGAATGGGCATTTTAAAACTCTTATTTCTGGTTGTCAAATATAAAAATTGTATATTTTTAAAGGAAGTTGTATGTTTTTAATCTGTCCTTGAGGATATATATCTGGAGAAGGGTAAAAGTTAGGGAGCTCCTTTGCCCAAGAGGAATGAACAGTCCTCTTAGACCCTGATAAAGGAAATTTTAATTCTAGGATGATGTTTTCATGAAAATCTTAAGAGATAATGGAAAGTTAGGAATCCACTCCTGAGGTTCTTGAGCCACATTTCATCATATTATGACTATATAGACATCTACAGAATACAGAATTACAGAAATACAGAATATTTTCATATCTATTATCTCATTTCATTCTCATCTAGCCATACGGGCACACAGAAAGGTGAGTATGTGGCTAATATTTAAAGAGATGAGCTTGCCAAACTCTAATGCCTAATAAGGGAAAATATTCAGGCTAGGACCTAGGACCTAGATTTTCTGTGTCCTAGTTTTCTATCCACTACCTCAATTCCTTCTCTTTAGGTTCAACTCTGCTACCACCCAGGTCACTCATCTGGCATATGATGCCAGAATAATCTCCACCATTTGTCTGCCTATTCCAGGCCTCTTTCAAAGGCCTTCTAGATGCTTAAATCCAATCCTGCTTCTACAGGTACAACACCACCCATAACTCAGCCTCAAGTGCCAATTATCCTGACAAATATCATTCTTAACCCTGTCTCCAAACCATGCTCAATTAATTCCTGATGCTAAAGAAATCCCTTCCAAACTTAGAAGCTGTTTCAAACACACCCCTCCTAACCGAGACTCTAATGCTCTATCATCTACATAGTGGTTCTCAAATTTCAGCATGCATCAGAAACAAATGCAAAGTTTGTGCAAACAGATTGCTGGGCCCCACACTCAGAGTTTCTCACTCAGTGGGTCAGGGTGGGGCCTGAGGACTTGAATTTTAACAAGTTCTCAAGTGATGTTAATACTGCCAGGACACGGACTACATTTTCGGGAACCTGCTCTGTCTTTACACAGCCTCACTCGTAAACTCAGTAATGTTCTCTACTTGAGCTCCTGCCGTGATTGAATTCATTTCCCTCTCAGGTTCTCTGCCACATCTTGTTTGTTCTCCTGCCCTGATATCAATGAAAAAACTTCATATTTCCCACCGCTGAGCCATTTACAGTCCTAAACTTTCATTTTCACTAATATTGCATCATGTAAGTCAACAACATTATAAATCTGCTTTTACAGAAGACTAATTTTTTCAACTAAATGTGTTCAAGCTATACTTAAAATTGAAAAGAGGAGATTCTTTGCCATATGTTGACTATCACAAAATTAAGTAAAATATGTATAGACAAAGAATTTTTTTAATTTAAGTGCTTACAGGTTTGGGACCAACAATAAAGCAGGTCTACTTGGGAGAGAATATCAAACACACACATGCACACTCTCTCTCATACATACACACACACACACACGCACATATTCCTTCTCTTTCTCTTCTCTCCCATTAACCTGTCCCACTCACTCCTCTGCCCAACCCCACTCCCCAGGAAGATCAGTTTCTTAGAGGAAGGATATCTCCACAAAGGGGAAACCTTTCCTAGCCTCTCTTAAATATTTATCTTGACCTCTGTGTCCCACTAGTCAGACCACTGGAGGAAATATAATTAAATATAGGCAGGATTATATGCATACTCAGAGATATATGCACAGGGAACTAGGCCCCTCCCAATGAGCACATTGGGGAGCTGTGGATCCTATTCAGGAGACACTTGTAAACTCTTAATAATCACTGACATGATATATACATTTCATTTGGTTTGGAATAATAAAGGAAGCAAAAGCAAGTCTCAGAGGCACCAACCCTGCTCTCCATCCATGAGTGAGCTTTTAGACTGTGTAATGAGGACTGTGTTATGACTAGAAACACCTGGAGCCAGAAACACCACCAGGAGCCAGAAACACCACCAGGTACGTAAGGAAAGTGTGCCTGCATCACTGCTCCTGCACACCCACTGCTGTTGGATACCAAGAGCATGCTGGTTCTTCTGTAAATCCGTTCATTCTGGGTTCCTTTGTTCTTGGTAGGAACAATGTATTAGGGCCTGACATTCTCTTCTCACAACATACTGAAAAGAGTGCTCAGGGGTGATATAATCACGTTAAGGACTCACTGCGGTATCACAGAGCCCCCACTGTACAACTCACTTAGGGAAAATAGTGCTCAAACATCTTGGATATTTGGAGGGAACTTTAAATTTCCTTCAGTTAGAATGCAGCCGGAGTCTTGTGCCACATTGTTTCTAATATCTAAGTTTTGATTGACAAATATCCTTCAGCAAGAGCAATTAAAGCAAGCTGTCCTTATTTTTTTTTTTTAAAGATTTTATTTTTTCCTTTTCTCCCCAAAGCCTCCCAGTACATAGTTGTATATTCTTTGTTGTGGGTCCCTCTAGCTGTGGCATGTGGGACGCTGCCCCAGCGTGGTTTAATGAGCAGTGCCATGTCCGCGCCCAGGATCCGAACCAACGAAACACTGGGCCGCCTGCAGCGGAGCGCGCGAACCCAACCACTCGGCCACGGGGCCAGCCCCAACAAGCTGTCCTTATTTTTTCAGAGTTGTTGGCCAGTGAGAAGAGGCAAGTGGAAACCGAGAAAGAAGTAAGCCAGCAGATTCTCTTGTCCTTTGGATTCATCTACAGGTTAACCTTCAAAATATAAATATTTATAGGAAGAAGAATCTCTGCACTTCTAATTTTAAAAGTGCTCTTTCCTGAGCAAGTGGCTTACATCTCAAGCAAGTGGTTGGGATTGAGGAGGATCCTGCTTCCTTATCAGTTCATACAGAACGGATTGCCCAGGCTCCTCATTCCTCCTCTTTTCTCCAACTGCTCCTCTGTTATTCACTGAGGTGAATAGAATGATGAGAAAGGTGGATATAAATTGACCATGTGAGCTACTAATAGATTTACTTTGGAGGTGGAGGCAGTAGAAATGCATGCAGTGGGATTTCAAATTTCCTGTGAAGTTCATTTATCCATTTTCTCTGATCCTGTATTCCACAGATAACTAAAACTTCACTGCAGCATAAATGTCAAAAGGTCGTGGAATTATGAAGTCAAATGAACAAGTGGGAGTTAAGACTAATGAGGCCTGGATCCAGATCAAAATCCATGAATTGGAATTATATTTCTCTTCTTGGTGCCAACAACTTCCTGGCCTGGGGGTAGACTAAGTCAATTCATGTCTCATGTCTCTGCCTACTGTCTTAAAAAGCCCAAAATATGTCGTTGCTGGCAAATAAAGTTTGTTATCATGCCCTCACTACATAGATTTATCTAAGTTATTCCTAACTGGAATAAACATCTTTTTCAGGCCCACAGCATATAGGTGGGCATGCTGTGAAACATACAGTTCAAGGAAGCCCCTGTCACATAGAGACATGACTGTACAGATGTAGGTGGCAGTCCTGATTGCTTTTATAAACCAGGAGTTCCAAAAGGGGGAGAATTTTATTTTTCATGTTGACCATTGTGCACCAGAACTTAGCACACTGCTAGGAATATAATAAATGGTGAGTAAACATTTGCTAAGTTAAATGAATAACTAAATGGATAATGTACTACAATTTAAATTCAGCATTCAACTTTTTATTATTGCAAGCCCAGGCACTATATTCTCCAACCAAAAACGACAGCATGTGGTCTGGCAGATACAGGTATAGTTCTGGGAAGTATATTTGAAATTACAACTCTCCTAGAAATTTGAATACATATGGTCATCATAATTATAGTCAATTGAGCTAAATCACTTGGACAACATTTAGATTTTCATAGAAATCATGTTTGTTAGACTCTTTTTCCTCATTTTAAAACTATTGTTAATCGATACAAATTTCCAAATTTACTTCAGCAATTAAACATTTATCTTCTGAGTTTGCTACAGGTTTGATCAAATACTGAGAAGCAGGCCTCTTGTTCTCAGAAGATTGTATAAATAGCATAAGGATACAATTTTGCGAGTATCTTAATGGTGACATTAATAAATAATATGGTCAACTATCCTACTTTTGTAGTCAATGTATTACTAAATTTAAAATCTCGAAAGTGACTTACCCAAATATCTTGAACTTTAACCAGGAAACTACAGGACATAGAAATAAGCCTGGACCAACAGTTTCAGAAAGGTTATCAGCAAAAATATCCAAGGGTCTGGGCCGGTGGTGCAGCGTTTAAGCTCGCATGTTCCACTTCTGTGGCCCAGGGTTTGCCAGTATGGATCCCAGGTGTGGACCTATGCACTGCTTATCAAGTCATGTTGAGGTAGGTGTCCCATGTATAAGGTAGAGGAACATGGGCAAGGATGTTAGCTCAGGGCCAATCTTCCTCAGGAAAAAAAAAAAGAGGAGGATGGGCGGTGGATGTTAGCTCAGGGCTAATCTTCCTCAAAAGAAAAATCCAAGTTTATAGTCTTGCCTCAAAATATCCAAGTTTATTAGTTCTGTTTCAATGCTCAATTCCTAATTCAGGCAATCTGAGAAAGATCTTTCTGGTATCAATACATCCTAAGGTGACCCTTCTATTCATTATTTAATTTAGGTAAAAGCAAGATGATGAATGGACAAGTTACGGTGTTTAGGGCTTAATTCCTAGCAAAAATGAAGCTACAAGCTTTTATATACTAGGGAAATTGACATACCCAGCTACAAGGTACCCCAAGAGCCTGGCCATGATGTAAAGCCCCGCTAAGTGCAGCCTAGAGAGAAACACACCAGAGAAAATGGAGGCCTCCAAAAAAAAACATGTATAGGTTTTGATAAATGATCTATGGCTGCTAACAGTTATTTAGGTGCCCCACCATCACCATAATGGAAGTGGAATTTGACTTATTTGGGGTAGTTTCAACAAAGGGGAATCTCAAGATCAATGTGCAGAAGTAATAAAGGAGACAGATTTGCTCAACATTTAGAAATACTCTGAGGGGCCAGCCCTGGGGCCGAGTGGACTCTGCTTCAGTGTCCCGGGTTTGCAGGTTCAGACCCCGGGTGCAGGCCCACTCCACTCATTGGCCATGCTGTGCAGGCATCCCACATACAAAGTAGAGGAAGACTGGCACAAATGTTAGCTCAAGCTAGTCTTCCTCGAGCAAAAAAAAGAGGAGGATTGGCAACAGATGTTAGCTCAGGGTGAATCTTCCTCATCAAAAAAAAAAAAACTACTTTGAGTGAACCAGAGTTCCTCAAGCGGGAAAAGGGCTGAATTGTTCAGCAAATCTAGATGTCACCTAGCAGAATGTGTTCTAGAAGGAGCTAGGTGATGGTTTTCAAAACATTTCACAGAATCCTGAGAGTTCTGCAGCACTTCCCTGAAAGCAGCAAAAGCAGACAGGCTCAAGAACCTCACCCCACAGTTCCATTCTTACCTGCTTTTTATTGGACTTCTACACATGAAACTCTAAGAAAACACCTGAACAGCTCTTTTTGCTTCAGATTTATGTTCAACTTTGTTTCAAAGTAAAAGGATGTTCCATGTGCACTTCACAAAAATGCGTATTCTGTTGCTCTTGGAAGGAATATTCTGCACATATCTGTTAAATCCATCCGGTCCAATCTGCCTTTTAAGGCCAATGTTTCCTTCTTGATTTTCCGTGTAGATGATCTATCTATTGATGAAAGTCGGGTATTAAAATTACCTACATTATTGTACTGCAGTCTACTTTTCCTTTTAAGTCTGTTAATATTTTCTTTATACATTAGGTTTTCCTATGTTAGCACACAAATATGTACAAATGTTACATCCTCTTGTTGGATTGACCCCTTTATCATTATGTAATGCCCTTCTTTGTATCTGATTACAGTATTTGTTTAAAGTCTATTTTGTCTAAGTATAGCTACCCCAGCTTTCTTTTGGTTTCCATTTTCATACAATATCTTTTTCCATCCCTTCATTTTCAGTCTGTCTTTACATCTGAAGTGAGTCTCTCATAGGCAGCATATAAGTGGGTCTTGCTTTTTCATCCATTCAGCTACTCTATGTCTTTTTATTGGAGAATTTAGTGTGTTTGCATTTAAAGTAATTACTGATGGGTATGTACTTATTTCCATTTTGTTAATTGATTTCTGGCTGTTTTATATTTCCTCTCTGTTCCTTTCTTCTTCTCTTGGTCTCTTCCTTTGTGGTTTGATGACTTTCTTTAGTGGCATGCTTAGATTCCTTTCTCTTTCTCTTTTGTGTATCTATTAGGTTTTGGCTTTATGGTTACCATGAGGCTTCCATATAACAACATATTTGTAACAGTCTATTTTAAGTAGATTACATGGAACCATTGGTTTTCACTACTTGTGTGTGTGTGTGTGTGTGCATGGGCACACTGGTTTGCATGCACTTAGATCAGGTATTTAACAAGGTTTTTCTTCTATGATTGGTTTGTAGCCATCTCTAGTGAGACTGGACTCTTATTAATAATTTATAATTGACTACTATTACTGACTACTTATTTGTGTCAGTCTCAGCATATCAATAGTAATGCTATTGGGTGCATTCACCTGGGCCCTAGTGAGCTTATCACAGACATCTCCCCTTTCCAAACCAGTGTTTAGACTGGACTGACCCTTTTGGTTCTTCTTATGAGTACAAGATGCCCTTCAACAACAACCATTAGGAAACTTACTTACAGGCCCTGGATTGAACAAGGCACACATTGGTCCACACAATGAGGTCACAAGTAGAGAGAGAAAGGACATGGGCCTGGGGATGGCTTTTATCGGTTTGAGGGTGAGGGTGTAGGGATTTGTGGGCTCATTCTTTATTGGGAAATATAAAACATAAGAGTGGGAATTTAAAGTACAGGAACAGAAAAAAGAAGCCCAAATATCAGTTATTAAAATCAACCAAGATCTCCATAGCATAGGAGCCTCAGTGTGGGGAGGCAACCTGGAGATTTATCTAGTGTATGGCTAATAGTGTATTTATTTCAAATAGACCTCTTTGAGGTGGATGCCTTTTTAAAATAGATGCCTTGGCAATCAAAGCTTAAGTCAGGTACTTGCATTACAAAAAGAAAATCCAACTGTCAGGGCTTACATGACAAAGTAGAGGCATAGAGTATTTAGCATTCAATGAGCAAAAATTTGGGGGGTTATTCCTTGTTTTCCTGTAAGGTAGAAATTTTTTTGTATTTTAAATGGTAGCAGCACTTTTTCAGTCATTAAAATTGATTTCCTAGGATGTGCCATCATCCAGTTTGTTCATTGAAAGCTTTTGTCTTTGGGGGCACAATAGAGAATTTTCTTGACACTAAGTCTTTGCCAGAATTATGATTAGGAAGCAAGCTTCTAACTTTCAGTGGTGTCAATGCAAATAATCTGTAACCAATCTATAAATCAAAATTGGGGTGAGTTTACTTTGAGCCAACTCTGAGGCCCATATGTCCCAGAATGTCCTTTCACAAAGGAAGGGAGCACTCCAAAGAAGTAGGGTGTACAGTGCAGTTATATACCATCAAAGAGCCTTTATCACATATGATAGGAATGTCCCTTTTACAATAGTCATGAGATTCCTTTGCCGGCACAGCAATCCAGTGAACACAGCAGGTCTGTGGTCACAAGGTGGGTGGTCACAAAGTGAGCGCAGCAGGTCAAAAATTAATTCTTAGTTTAGGGAGAGATGCCTATCATTAAAGAAATACAAATGTGGGGGAAGTTATATTCTTATCTTTAAGGGCATTTTTCTTGTCTTTGGGACACAGTAAATATTTAAAATAGATATGCAATGCATGCTCAATTGG
Source organism: Equus quagga (assembly GCF_021613505.1). Taxonomy (NCBI): domain Eukaryota; kingdom Metazoa; phylum Chordata; class Mammalia; order Perissodactyla; family Equidae; genus Equus; species Equus quagga. The sequence goes on along the minus strand of NC_060268.1, from coordinate 28,990,230 downwards.
CCACATCAGGCCATTTTGGGAAAACAAGGTCAGGCTGAATTAGTTTTAAAACAAATGAATTCCTCAAATACTCCAATATATCCTATAGTTTTTCATGTATTTATCACTGGGTGGATAGTGCTGTGCCAGATACTTGAACTTAAGTATTAAACTACAGAATTTAACAGGAGTGAGTCGAGAAGCATTTTTGATATTTTAAAATATATATATTCTGGGAGAGTTATGTCAGCATCATGACAGAGTGAGTCATTCCCTTTGTCTCTCCCCTCCAAGTTACAACCAGTCAGACATTCAGTGACCAACAAAGGACTCCCTGCACAGCACACCAGAATGTCTAAGTGATCCATGCACCTATATATCTGAAGGTGGGTGGACTGAACCTTCAGGAGACAGTGGAACTAGGGTAGCAGCCCCCTCACCTCTTCTGGCAGTGGCAATCCAAATGTGGATACTCACACTCTGTGCACACCAGCAAACACAAGCTGCAGGCAAACACGGCACTCATGACTTTGACCCTGCCACCTCCCAAGTGGTGGCAGGTAGCACACGTGTTCTGAGCATTCAGGACACAGTATTGAGCTGGTGACCCACCCCATCCCCTTCCCTCAACAGTGGCACCAGTCTTTCTAAGAGTGTGGAAAGCATCCAAAACATGAATTTCTCCAGTGGGGGTGAGATGCCTTGATCTGAGGTTTTAGAGCACACCAGCACATGCCACCTCCAGCAACCAGAGGCTGTAGACCCTATGCCCTCAGTGGTGGTGGGTGGCATAAGAATCCTGAGGCTTCAGGACACAGAGGAGAGCCAGCAATCCACCTTCCACCTCCTCCCCCAGCCATGGTGCTGGTCTTTCCAGAAGTGGAGAAAACATCCAAGGCAAGAATTTCTCTGGCAGGGGCAAGGTGCCCTGACCTGACGTTTCAAAGCACACTGATGCATGCCAGAAACCAGAGCTGTATGAACAATGGCAACACTTACTTGGGGCTAGGCCCCTGCTCCCTCAGGGGTAGCAGGTGGTGCACACATCCTGAGGCTTCAGGACACAGAGTGGTGTTGGCAACCCAGACTCTTCCTCCTCCCCTGGCAGTGGAACCAGTCTTTCCAGTAGTGGGGACAGAAATCGAAACATGGATTTCCCTGACAGAAGCAGGGTGCCCTGAACTAAAGTCTCAAAAATAACACTGGTGCACATCAGTCTATACAACCAGCTGCAACACTTGCGGCTTAGCCCCAGCCCCTCCCCCAGCAGTGGCAGGTGGCACCTGTTAACTAAGGCTTGAGGAACCACAGTGGGACCTGAGACCCAGCCCCCAGTGGTGGCATCCCCAACATCAGCTCTACCAGTAACAGGAGCTGCATACAAGAACCCAGACCCCCAACAGCAATATGGACACCTGTGAGACCAGCACACCTGGCAGTGGTGTGACCAGCATGCCCAGATAACCCAGGAGGAGCAGCACAGGAGGTACACATGGCAGCAGCACCTTAGCCCAAGAAAGCCAGTGGGGGAACACAAGACCCAGGCAACCCCAGAAGCAGCAGATGTGCTGGCAGTCTGGTGACCCCAGTGGCAACATCTAAGTCTGCAGAGACATTGAAAGCAGCAAGGGACCAGCAACCTTAGAGCACAAGTGGCACAAGGATGACATTGACAATGCCTCTAACAGAGGCAGTGGAAGGTGGAATGTGTAGGCCCTCAAATGTAACCAGAAGCATTTTAGAAGCAAAATAACCAAAGCCGTACCCAAATAAGAAATGTGTTTACTACCACAAATGCACTGGCAGAGGATCAATTCATCAAGTACCATGAATAACTACAGTAACACAAGAGAACAGGAGAATGACAACTCTCCAGAAACCAAACCTGAAGTCACAGAAGACTACAATCTAACTGACAGAGAATTCAAAACAGCTGTCATGAAGAAACCCAACAAGTTACAAGAAAACTCAGAAAGACAGTTCAACAAGCACAGGAATAAAATTAACAAACAGAAGGACGACTTTACCAAAAACACTGAAACTCTAAGAAAAAAACAGAAACACTGAGGAGATAAAGAACACAATTAATGAGGTGAAAAGTAAAGTAGAAAGCATTAAAAACAGAGCAGACCATATTGAAGAGAGAATTAGTGAGTTTGAAGATAGAAATCTAGAAATGATTGAGGTGGAGGAGAAGAGAGGACTAAGATGTTTTTTGAGAAAGATTAGCCCTGAGTTAACATCTGCCACCAATATTCCTCTTTTTTGCTGAGGAAGACTGGCCCTGAGCTAACATCTGTGCCCATCTTCCTCTACTTTATATGTGGGACGCCTGCCACAGTATGGCTTGACAAGCAGTTCATAGGTCTGCACCTAGGATCTGAACTGGCAAACCCTGAGCTGCCAAAGCAGAACATACAAACTTAAGTGCTGTACCAACAGGCCAGCACCAGAACTAAGCTTTTTTTAAAAAATGAAGAAATTCTACAAGAAATGCCTGACACAATTAGGAAAAGTAACATAAGGATAATAGGTATTCAAGAAGGAGAAGAGAGGCAGAAAGGAGCAGAGAGTTTATTCAAAGAAATAATAGCGGAGAACTTCCCAAACCTGGGGAAAAAAACTGGACATGTAAGTACATGAAGCTCATAGAATTCCTAATTACGTCAATGCAAAAAGATCTTCTCCAAAGCATATAATATTAAAACTATCAAAAGTCAATGACAAAGAAAGAACATTAAAGGCAACCTGAGGGAAGATAATAGTCTACAAAGGGACCCTCATGAGGCTTTCAGTAGACTTCTCAGCAGAAACCTTACAGGCTAAGAGAGAGTGTAATGATATATTTAAAATACTGAAAGACAAACACTATCAGCCAAGAATACTCTATCCACCAAAAAACAAAAAGGCACAAGTGTAAAAGCTTTGAGCAAGGAAATAAACATACAGACAGAATCAGACAATTGCAGTTCTATATCAGAATAGGATAGTAAACAATTATAATATAATGGATAAAGGGTAAGAAGACATCAAAATTAACTATAATCACATCAATTTGGTCACAAACTCACAACACAGAAAAGAATAATCTGTGATAATAAACTCATAAAATGGTAAGAGAAAATGGAATATGCATAGGTTAATGGAGATAAGAGGCTTTCAGAAAAGGACTATCTCATCTATGAGATCTTTTATACAGACTACATGGTAATCGCAAAACAAAAAATAAGAGCAGAGTCACAAATTATAAATAAAGAGAAAACTAAGAAAAAGATTACAGAAAACCACCAAACTGAAGTGGAAGTCAAAAACACAAGGAAAAAGAAAATATATATTATAGAACAACCAGAAAACAAAAGATAAAATGGTGGTATTAAGCCCTTATATATCAATAATCACTCTAAATGTAAATGGATAGGATTCACTAGTCAAAAGACACAGGGCAGTTGGATAGAGTTAAAAACAAGACCCAACAATATGCTGCCTGCAGGAAACATAGCTCTAAGGACAAACAGAAACTCAGAGTGAAGGGGCAGATGATGACACTCCAAGCAAATGGCAAGCAAAAGAAAGCATGTGTTGCCATAGTTGTATCAGACAAAGCAGAACTCAAGATAAAAAAGATAATGAGAGACTCAGAGGAGCAGTAAATAATGATAAAAGGGACATTCCACCAAGAAGATATAACACTTATGAATGTATATGCACTTAACACAGGAGAACCAAAGTCTATAAAGCAACTATTACACACCTAACGGGAGAAATTGACAGCAATACAATAATAATAGGGGACCTCAACACCCCAAGAACATCAACGGATAGATCATCAAGATAGAAAGTCAACAAGGAAACAGTAGCCTTAAATGAAACACTAGACCAGGTGGACTTAATGAATATATAGAGAACATTCCTTCCAAATACAGCAGAATACACATTCTTCTCAAGTGCACATGGATCATTCTCAAAGACAGACCATACTTTGGAAAACAAGGCAAGCCTCAATAAATTTAAGAAAACTGAAATTGTTTCAAGCATCTTTTCCAACTACAATGCTATGGAACTAGAAATCAACTGCAAAAACAAGATGGGAAAGTCACAAATATGTGAAGACTAGACAACATGCTACTGAACAACCACTGAATCAATGAAGAAATCAAAGGAAAAATCAAAAAATACCTAGAGACAAATGGAAATGATAACACAACATACCAACTCTTACGGGATGAAGAGAAAGTGGTACTAAGAGGGAAATTTATAGCAATACAGACCTACCACAAAAAAAAAACTCAAATAAGTAATCTTAAACTACAGCTAAAAGAACTAGAAAAAGAAGAACAAACAAAGCCCAAAGTCAGTAGAAGGAGGGAAATAATAAGTATCAGAGCAGAAATAAATTAAGTAGAGACAAAATTTTTAAAAAGTAGACAGGATGAATGAAACTAAGAGCTAGTTCTTTGAGAGATAAACAAAATTGAAAAACACTGGGGGCCGGCCTGGGGGCCGGCCCGGTGGCCGAGTGGTTAAGTTCGCGCGCTCCGCAGCAGGCAGCCCAGTGTTTCATCAGTTTGAATCCTGGGCACAGACAGGGCATTGCTCATCAAGCCATGCTGAGGCAGCATCCCACATGCCACAACTAGAAGGACCCACAACTAAGAATATACAACTACATACCAGGGGGCTTTGGGGAGAAAAAGGGAAAAAAATAAAATCTTTAAAAAAGAAAAAAGAAAAGAAAAGCACTTAGCCAGACACACTCAGATAAAAAGAAAGAAGATTTGAATAAATGAAACCAGAAATGAAAAAGGAGAAATTACAATTGATACCACAGAAATGCAAAGGATTATAAGAGAATATACTATGAGAAGCTATATACCAAAAAATTGGATAACCTAGAACAAAATTCTTAAAATCATAAAATCTCCCAAAACTTAATCAAGACAAAATACAGAATTTGACTAGATCAATCACCACTAAGGAGATTGAAACAGTAATCAAAAACCTCCCCAAAAATAAAAATCCAGGGCCAGACAGCTTCCCTGGTGAATTCTACCAAACATTCAAAGAAGACCTAATACATATCCTCCTCAAAATATTCCAGAAAATAGAAGAAGACAGGAAGCTTATTAACTCCTTCTATGAGGGCAACATTATCCTGATACCAAAAGCAAAAAGGACAATACAAAAAAGGAAAATTATAGGCCAACACTGCTGATGAATATCAATGCAAAAATCCTCAACAAAATATTCACAAATCGAATAGAAGTCAGTAAAAGGATCATACACCACAATCAAGTGGGATTTATTACAGGGATGCAGGAATGGTTCAACATCTGCAAATCAATCAATGTGATACACCACATTAACAAAATGAAGAGTAAAAATCACATGATCCTCTCAATAGAGGCAGAGAAAGCATTCAACAAGATCCAACACCTATTTATGATAAAAACTCTCAATAAAATGGGTACAGAAGGAATGTTCCTCAACATCATAAAGGCCATATATGACAAACCGACAGCCAATATCATATTTAACAGTGAAAAACTGAAAGCCATTTCTCTGACAACAGGAACAAGACAAAGGTGCCCACTCTCGCCACTCTTATTCAACACAGTACTGGAAGTTTTGGGCAGAGCAATTAGGCAAGAAAAAGAAATAAAAAGTACCCAAATTGGAATGGAAGAAGTAAATTTCTTGCTCTTTGCATACAACATGATTCTAAATAAAGAAAATCCTAAAAAATCCACCAAAAAACTATTAGAAATAATCAACAACTACAGCAAAGTTGCAGGGTACAAAATCAACATACAAAAATCAGTTGCATTTCTATACAATAATAATTAACCAGCAGGAAGAGAAGTCAAAAATAAAATCCCAACAAAAAGAATAAAATATCTAGGAATAAGTTTAACCAAAGAGGTGAAAGACCTACACAATGAAAACTATGACATTATTGAAAGAAATCCAAGACATAAAGACATGGAAAGATATCCCATGCTCATAGATTGGAAGAATAAACGTAGTTAAAATTCCATATTACCTAAAGAGATCTACAGATTCAATACAGTCCCTGTCAGAATCCTAATGACACTCTTCATGGAAATAGAACAAAGAACCCTAAAACTTATATAGAACAACAACAAAAAATCCTGAATAGCCAAAGCAACCCTGAGAAAAAAGAACAAAGCTGGAGGCATCACAATCCCTGACTTCAAAATATACTACAAACGTATAGTAGTTAAAACAGCATTGCACTGGCAGAATAACAGACACATAGTCAAATGAACAGAATTGAAAGCCAAGAAATAAAACCACACATCTATGGACACCTAATCTTCAACAAAGGAGCCAAAAACATACACTGGAGAAAGGAAAGTCTCTTCAATAAACAGTGTTGGGAAAACTGGACAGCCACATGCAAAAGAATGAAAGTAGACCATTATCTTGCACCATACACAAAATCAACTCAAATACATTAAATATTTGAATGTAAGACCTGAAACCATAAAACTCCTAAAAGAAAACATATACAGTACGCTCTTTGACATCGGTCTTAGCAGTATCTTTTCGAATACCATGTCCACTCAGACAAGGGAAAGAAAAGAAAAAATAAACAGGACTACATCAGACTAAAAATCTTCTGCAAGGCAAAGGAAACCATAAACTTAAATGAAGAAAAAATCAACTGGGAGAAAGTATTTGCAAATCATATATCTAACAAGGGGGCTATTGTCAAAATATATAAAGAACTCATACAACACAATAACAAAAAACAAAAAAAAATCAGAGAAGTTTCTGTCCCAAAATTTATAATTGACACCACTCACTATAGTGAGTGAATAGCTCACTCACTGTAATATAATATAATATAATTATAATAACAATAATTAATATAATATAATATAGGTGAATAGCTTCTGGCATCACAGCCACCACACCCTGTGTTACTTTAATAGACTTTCCCTTGGACACCTGGTAGGTACCCTCAGTGGGCTTGAAAACTGATTAGATCTCATGCTGCCTATGGGAAAATTTGGGAAAGGTAATATTTTTCTACTCTACTGAAAACAAAGGCAGTAGGCCATCAGGGTCTCCAGAGAAGGCAGGCCCCAGGGAAAAGGAAGAACTAACACACAACAGTCTCCTGACACTGTTCTCCTTCTAGAAGTGGTAAACTGATCCTCATTGAGCAGGGATCACTCCCTGGAGGCTCTGCTTATAATCCTTCCATCCTCCAGCAAACACCAAGAAATCCTCACCATATATCTACACTTTCACTCCTTGATGGTTATGGTAGACAAGACCACCTCTCCTCTCCAGGAAGATCAGACACTGTGAGAGAAACTTCAGGTTTGGATTCCTGTCTTGTTCGTGACAAAAGATTATATAATGCTTAGAGGAGAAAATAAACACTAAAGAGCTAGAAAAACTGCTATCCTCTAAATAAAGTTCCCTTTTCTTCCCTTCAGCTATATATTATATGTCTAACAGTTCCTAAGCATTACTGCCTGCCAGGCCCTAGACAAGCGCTTCCACATATGTTATCTCATTCAGAGTCCTCTACCCTTTGGAGAAAGTGTTACTTTGCCCATTTTACTGTTGAAGGAACTTGGAAATAGTTTATATAATTGACTTCACAAGATTTCCGAATTGGTCCAGTATGAATTGTAATTCAAACCTTAGGCTACTTACTCTAAATATTTTGATTTACTACTATGGCTTAGCTACCTAACACTTCTCATAAATGGGAAAGTTGTTCTTATTTTCAAGGGTTTTGAAGAAATGGGACACGTGTGACAATCTCCTGTCCAGGTGAAATGAGCCAAGTGGGTGTGCTACTGTGAGAGCAAGCCAATAACCGTTCCACACCATTGTGCCTTTTTGGACTAGTTCTGGGAAAAAAGTAAAATATTAGAGAAATGTCTTTCTCTCATATTACATACTATAGCTGGCTAACCTAGATTGGCCTATCCCAAACTTTCCGAGATACAATGGAGCTGAAGGTAGAGTTTATTTTGTTTGGCTTTGTTAATTAACTCAGTCTGAGCATCGCGTAAACACAACACAGCTTTGACTCCGTTGCATCCATAGTCACACTCCTTCTGCCACAGCACTTTCTGCAACTGATTCCAGAGAACCTTCCTGCTACTTTGGACAGGTCCAGCTTCACCTTGTGCCAGGTGAACACCACTGCTACTCTCTGCAGAGAGGAGCCAAGGAATAAAAGGTGAGTAACAGTACAGTCTTGTTAAAAATACCTTTTTTCTCACCCACTGTCAGTTTAATTAGGTCAAGCATGAAATGGTGATGGCACACGGAGAATCATTTTTCTTGTTTTCCAGGGAAGCTTTGTCAGATCTCAAAGTTGGAGCATTGCCCTGAGAGGAAGTTGGCCTGGCCCTTTTGGTTTCATGTGTAAGTGACAATCTATCCAACGGATGTTTTCATCTGAGAGATAAATGTAACTAAAATATCACCCCTAGATCTATAAAGTCTCGATGTCATGTGTGCTTGTGGTATACTTGAAACAGGAATAAGCATTTTTTTAATGAAAACTGGTTATAAATCATGTAATCCTACTCCCTTTTCATATAAAGAAAATGAAGCTTATAGAGCTTAAAAGACTCCACTAGAGCCACTAAGCAAATTTGTTGCAAGGCTGAATCTAGAATTTCCATCCCACTTTCTCTCCTACTTCAACATTCAGGGCTGTGGGGCCATAATTATCTTTAATAGTCAGAGAGGAAACCATCTGGGGTGAGACATGTTCTTCCACCCAGAACATTCAATCTCCCATCACCTCCTTTGAATGGAATTCCTCTCAAGTCTGGGCCAACACTGTGGTACCCTCAGGTCATTTGGAGCCTTTTTTGTGTATTTCATTCCCTAAAATTTCACCTCACAGGTTTTCTGAAGTTCCAATAAAGTAACTGGTAAGCATCTATCTAGCTATCATCTCTCTATACTCTTCTATGCTTGTAACAGTGTAGACATCATTTCTTTGACAAATATTCTCAAAATACCTACTATTTACCTCAGACTGTGCTGGGCACTGGGGATAAAGAGTGAACATGAAGGACAACAAGAGCACAGACCCTGAACCAGGAAAGTACTTGCCTGTTACTAGAAACTAAAAGAAGGCCAATGTTATATTACTGAACGGTTGTGTGGAGAAAGGAAGGTTTGCATGCATGAGTGTGTGTGTGTGTGTGTGTGTTAAGACAGAGAGAGGCAAACCTAAGGGCTTGGACACTCATTTTGTAATTTAGCTGAAAGCTGGCCCAACAGTTCAGTTAGCTCAGCAGAAGAACCAGCCGATTCCAGGTGCTGATTCCAGGCGCTGACTTATAGAGGTCCTCTCCTTGCTGGACCAAGAAGCTTCCATTGTTCCACAGTCAAATGGATGGTCCTTGCTTTCCTGTCCCTGTAAATGCATAGAGCTAGGTTCAGCAAACTATGACTAATGGGCCAAATCTGGCCTGCTGCCTGGTTTTGTATGGCAGCAAGCTAAGAATTTTTAGATTTTTTAATATAAATTTAAAATCAATATAAGAATCACATTCTGTGACACATGAAAGTTACATGAAATTTAAATTTCAGGGGATATGAAGTATTATTGGAATACAGAAATGTGCATTCATTTAGGTATTCTATATGGGTGCTTTCACAGAACAGCAGAAGTGAGTAATTGTGAGAGAGACTATATGCCCTGTAAACATAAAATATTTAAGAAAAAGTTTGCTGACCCCTGGTGTAGAGCATTACAGAAGCAGGTCCCTCTCTGCTAAAATGCTGGCTAGTGGGGTATAGTCCAAATACACACAGCTCCCAGTGGGATCAGGAGAGCACAGGGGATAGTGTACACCCTACTATCCATTGCTTGTGAAACCTTATTTTATATTTGCAGTGCTTATGTTAGTGGAATGCATGCCTCCTTTGCACAACAGAATGTATATTTGTGTGTATATGTGCGTATGTGTGTGTGTGTGTGAGACAGAAAGAGTTTGTGTGTGTATTTGATTAATAGAATCATGAGATGATGTTGGAGAAGTTAAGAGGGGTCAAATCAAAGACTGTAGTTTGGAGATTTTATTCTATTCTAAGAGTATTGGAAAGCTAATTAAAGTCTGTGTTCAAGGGTAGGGACTGATCAGATTTTCTCTTTTGAAGAGTCTCTCTGGCTGTGGCATGGATAACAGGTTGCAGAGGCCAGGGTGGAAACATGAACCAGTTAGGACAGCATCACAGTGGTCCAGGAGAGAAAAGATAACAGCTTGAACTAGAGAGAAGTGAGTGGTCATGAGACTTATTTTGGAGACAAACTAACAGAAATTGTGATGAACTAGATGTGAGGGTAAAGGAAAGGGAGGAAATATGACACTGAAATAAGTTCCACGAGAAAAAAAAGAAAAACATTCTTAACATATAATCCAAGGGGTCAATTGTTAGATTGTCGAGCAGATGATTATGCCTAAAACGAAATTTCAACAACACCAGCAAAACAACCCTGGTCAAAAACACCTAATAATTATTCGTAACAATTGTTGCTAATTGATCATGAGTTGGTACTAGATTTATAGACTTAATCTTTTGTGGAATCCATCAAGGAACTTTACACATAGCAGAATTCTTCCTTTGTGTCCTTGTTTTTATACATTAGCAATCAATCAGCTCATGTGACTCCAACATGACTGAAAACCCACTTCAAAGGCCAGGATATGCTGCAAAAGAGGCTAAATGCCTAATGTCCTTGTTCATGAGTGAACTTGATACGGAGGGACCTTTAAAAAAATGTTAGGCTCTTCTACTGTCTGCTTTCAACTCCCCTTTATGAAATATAAATACGTGGTCTCAGAAATTTACTGGGTCCTAGACAAAAGACTATAGAAGCAGAAAAGAAAAAGACATATAGGAAAAGCAAGTTCATAACGTAGGTACCAGAACCTAGCTTTTTTTTCCCCACCAACTGTGCAGTCCACTAAATAGGTTCTAGTCATACATATTAAAATAGAGTCTGGCAGACCCGTGGACATTTTATTGACTCCAAGCATCCCTCATGCCATGGGAATCAGGGAATCCTGAGTTTAAAATGACCCAGAAAGGATTTTAAAAGAATATCTATTGTGTTATAATTACTCCCCCAAGTCTCCTCTTCCCAACTCTGAAAATTGTATTCCTCCTCCAATTAAATGATTAAATGGGACAAAATGATTTCTTCTGTTGAATCATCACCCTTTCTTTCCTCTGATAGTCTTTTGTTCTCCAGTTTCAATATCTCAGCTCCATCCTCTGTTACTCATTTTCCATACTTCTAAGCCCCTCTAAGTTGTTTTCCTCAAATTTCACTGCAATTTGCCCATGTACTTCTTAAATTATGAGACCCAGAACTTATGAAGAGTTCTCTGTCTGATTTCTTTAGACTCAAACAAGATTTTATCATTACCTCTATTTATATATTCATAGCTAGAGAGAAGTCA